>NC_053154.1:3659898-3928898 GCF_016835505.1 Polypterus senegalus | reverse complement strand
CTCCTCTTCATCTCCTTAAGGCTCAGCTCTTTTAATCTTTCCTCCTAACTCATCCCCTGTAGCCCCCCATAGTCAGCCTAGTCGCTCTTCTCTGGACCTTCTCTAGTCTGCTATGTCTTTATGGAGACCAAAACTGCACCCAGGACTCCAGATGAGGCCTCACCAGTGTGTTATAAAGGTTGAGCAGAACCTCCTGTGACTTGTACTCCACACATCAAGGCGCTATATAGCCTGACATTCTGTTAGCCTTCTTAATGGCTTCTGAACACGGTCTGACAGTTGATAGCTTAGAGTCCACTATGACTCCTAAATCCTTCTCATAAGGTGGACTCTCGATTTTCAAACCTCCCATTGTGTATTTAGACCTCACATTTTTACTTCCTATGTGTAATTCTTTACATTTACTGACATTACATTTCATCGTCCACAAATCTGCCCAAGTCCTTCTGTGATGATATAACGCATTCCAAATTATCTGCTAATTAAACTTACTAGTTCTTGTAATTCGTTGAATTTGAATTAATCCTAAAGCGGCATGTGGCACAATTTGAACAGTCTGTGGATGACATACTGCGGTAGTCAATCCCGCTTGAAATTAATGCAGGAATGGTGTGTGTATTTGCAGGAAATGCGTACGTGTAGATGACTGCTCTACATCTCGCTAGGCACTATACAAAATTACAGGACTGTTTGATGCAAGTCATGTCAACCAGTCTTCCAAGGTCCAGTCAAGAGGGACACATGGAATGTATGGCAGACATACAGCAGATCCGTAGAGTGCCTTATGGAAAGGCACTATATAAAGCAAAGAGTGTTTGCCTGTCAAGAACCTTCCGTTGTCCACTCTACCTTGAAAGAGTCCAGACATATCCTGACAAGGCACATTGAGGACAATCGAGTGGGCAAACAATTCGAACCAGAATGTTTGGTAACTGGTTTTAGAAAAGCAAATTCCCAGTCGTACCGCAGTTACACCTTCACAAAGGTGACAGTCAGGAATTATATGAGCCCCTTCTATGCGATTCCTGATGTTCTTGTTGCCAGTTATCTTTACGCAGCACCATCTCGAGGTTTCTAGTCGAGGCCCACACTTAACTTGGGTGTGTAGTGTGAGGAGTGGCAGCTCAGGAGCATACCATTAAGAATTCAACTGGAACTTGAACTCGAGTCGCCCCCTGCCCCAACCACCATCTTCTCCATAATAAAACAAGTCCACATGCCCATTATGTCCAGGTGCACAAGTCTCTGAAGGGCTTCATCTTCTTGAGTGGTTGGACAAAGTCCAAGTCCAAGATGAGTCCAAGTGACGGCTATCATCCTGCATGCTGGTGAGGAGTTTGTCCCCGATGGCACAGAAGCCCTCCTTTTGCTGCGGCCTCCTCACACATTAAGTGGGTTTGTGACCAGCAAGCTTACCACCTCACCCTGATGCCTTTCTCGTACAGCAATGGCTCCACTTAGGTGTGATTCCATTTTCAGGATGTATCCATAATATCGGTGTATTAGTGCTTCCATCTTTTCACCCATTGCCTGTCAATGCACACATTTCCTCGAGTCCTAACTTGAAGAGCTTTACCTGCAGGTGCTCACAGTGACTGGCACTGCATTGTACACACCTGGTCAACATGGACTGACGGTCTCTGCCCTTCTTGCCTCTCATTCAGAGATTGAGATCCTTTGTGTTTCGTCAAATCAGAGCCACAGAAATGCTCCATTATGGGAAGACCGCCAGCCAATCATGGCTGATCATTTCAATTTCTTCCATTTGGTTGAGCTTCAAGATGTTGACTTATGGATCTCGAAATTCTGAACTCTTATAGACGTGCAGCAGTGTCCACTTGCTAAAACACAAACATGCTCTGATCCGTAATGATTAGTCGTCAGTGCGTCTGCATCCACCTCTGTGGGGCATCGGAATTAGCGGCAGCAGTTGGTGACCCGGCAGCTTGGCTCCCATTCAGGCCTTTTTTTTTTTTTTGTTTTGTTGTTGTTCTTCATTTTCTTCATCAGCGTGATAAATGGCAGGCCTCTTCATCTCGTTGCCATGGAAAACGGTGTTAGCAGCGACTTCGCCTTAGCGACCAATGAACAATAGCATCCAGTTTTCTCACAGGCCCGAATCAGAAGGGGGGATTAAAGTAAGGAATTTCAAACTTTGAACAAATGACCCCGGCACGGAATCCAAGTCGCTTAACTCTTTAGAGGCCTGAAAGGATGGGACTCGGCTCCTTCACCACCTGGTCTGGAGACCTTGAGGGGCTGCACAAGAACCTGGAGGTGGGCTGTTGTGGCTAAGATGATAAAGAACTGAGAACCTCAAGGCTTATCACTCAACCCTGACTGCTCACCTGATGAGCCTCCCCAGGTGGGTCACTTCAACCACCAGTTCCAAGGTGCCACCTTGTCCTGCAAATATCACTATGGATGAAGGTGTCCCTTTTAACAAGTAAGCATCAGACACATTTGAATCACACATCATAACTGACCCTGAGTGGTGCTCTCTTCTACTGAATCCACTGTCTGTCACTGGGCATCATCTCGGGTTAGATGACAACAAATAGAACATGGAGTGGGCAAGGGTTCAAGGAGTGAGAGAAAAAGTGTGCAAAGGTGAAACAGGAGGGCAAGTGGGTTAGGGTTAGGAAAATGTCCATCCATCCAGCTGTCCATCTGATCATTCCAACATCCATTCATCCTTCAATTCATCTCTCTGTCTGTGCATCCATCTGTTTGTGCATCCATCTATTCAGCCCATACATCAGTCCATCAATTCTATGAACCATCCATCTGTCTAGCTAACCACCTATCCATCCATCCATCCATCCATCTATTCATTCTACCATCCATCAGTCTAGCTAACCACTTATCCACCCATCCATTCATTTATTCAACCATCCCTTCACCACTCCATCCTTTCATCTATACATCTGCCAGTCCATCCATAGATTCTGTTATCCATCCACCTATCCATCAGTCTCTCCATTTATTCATTTCACTATTTAATTGTCCATCCATCCAGCCAGCCATCCATTTTTGCACCCATCTGTCTATTCATCCCTCCATTTTTTCAACCATCCCTCCACCCCAACATCCTTCTTTCTCTCTATATATTCATCTATACTTCCATGATTTTTTATGTCTGTCTGTCCACTCACCCACCCATACCTCTATCCATTGATTCATTCATCCATCCATCAGTCCAGCTAATTGTCCATCCATCCACCTCCATTTATACATCCAGTCATTTTTTCACCCATCCATCGATCCATCCATCTATCCATCTATGCATTAATTTTTCTGTCTGTCCATACTATTGTACATCTGCCTTTTCAGCCATCCACTCATCTGTATGGACCCATCTGTTCATCCACCCACCTGTCCACCCATGCATGTGCCCATCTCTTCATCAATTCATCTTTCCATTGTAGGAAATCAAACTCTCAAGAGACACAAAAAAGAGCTGGGGAGTTGTCCTCTTATAATGTCCGGCGATCTTGCAGAAATCATAACACTAAGTGATACATAGCCTAGTAGTTGAAGGTGTATATATAGAAAATGGCAACCGGATGGAAATAACGTTGGAAACTACATCGTGACTGTGTGACACCATCATGAGGCAACCGGAAGTGATGTCATCAAAAGGTGACTGGAAGTGATGCCAGCGGAAGTGACATCATCAGGTAGGGTTGGAAGTGATGTCATCAGAGAGCGTCCAGAAGTGACGTCGTCTTCAGGAGTTGGAGCCACGGAACAGGAGCCATTTTGGGAATCCATGACTGTCGATGGTGAGTGAGTTGATTTATTGTTTTTCTTCTGCAATTCTGGTGGAAGAAGGAGAGAGGTGTTGATACCCGATATTACGCCCCATCTCGTGATCGTTTGCTCATCTCAGGGCTTGATGGCTGCCTCCTAAGCTAACGTGTGTTACCCGCCATTCATTAATCCATCCATCCATTCCTTCAGTCAGTAGTCACTTTGTCCAGTTCGGAGGGCCACCACAAGGCCAAGGCCTACACTTCACGCTCACTTTTTCACGAAGGCTCACTTTACCCTACCTGTACCGGTGGGCTCCTTCACGTCTCCTCAGGCCATTTCAAGTTTGTCATTTCAGCAGGTCACATGTGTTGCCAAGCTGTGGCTTCTACCAGTTTTCTGGCTGCCTGTCACCCAACTTCACATGTGCCAGCACCTCCATCATAAAAGCAAAGGTGCAGTCTGGGGTCGTCACTTCTCTGTACCATGTGGGCATCTTCTAGCAAGTTCCACCGCCAGGTACTTGAGGTAACGTCAACTTCAGTGTTTATTTTTTGCTTCTTTGAACATTGATGATCTGATGTGATTGAGGTGTGGCATAGGTGGCACAGCAGGTGGCACAGCAGTTGATGAATGTTCTCCCTGTGAATTTTTCCCCATTTCTAAGACGTGCCACTTGGGTTGGCTGTCTTCTGAAAGGTGGCTCAGACTCTGAGGGTGCGTCACTATGCCCTGCAGTGGGCTGGTGCCCCGTCCACATTTTGTTCCTGCCTTGGGTCCGGTGCTGCCAGAAAGACTCAGCTCCCTATTTCCCTGTGAAAGATGGATGGCTGGCACTCATTTGTGAGGGTGATGATGGTTGGATACGCCGCTCTTTTGGGCACACAGATTACCAGAGACCTCCTAAATTCATGAAGGGCTCCTCGCCTGAATGTACGCCTGTTAAGACTGATGGCCATTCCTGGTCTTCTTACACCAAAACCTTCAGCACGCTGGCACACTTGTTAGTGCTGCTACCCCACAGCTCCTGGCTGCAGTCTGTGTGGGCTTTGCATGTTTGCCCAGTTTTTGTCCCAACTCTCATCACTAAACCCCTGTACATCTCTCCAGCTATTATGGAGGTCAAAAACCTAGTGTGCCAAAGAAGCACAGATGGCATTACATGTCGACTATAAACTGGCATAGCTGTGAATAGGTGGCATCCACCCAGAAGGGATTCCCATGCTGGGCCCAAGCTTAGCTAATGAAAGAATTCCGACAATGGCTGGATGGGGAACAGGTGGGTGTCTATTATCATCCTCCTCCACATTAACACCCTCGAGCTCCTATTGTGAGCCACACTGCTCTGTAAGACCACGTCTCACCGTCCACACACCCTGCCTCCACCTCACTTGCAATTCATATCTCTGCAAACTAACTGCCAGTGTCCTGTAATCAGCTGCAACGAATTATACCCCCATTCTGCCAACCAGCTACCCAGGGCTGACCATCACTGTGAAACTCAGTCAGCACAAAGCTGTCGGACCTGAAGGTGTCAACCCTAAGGTACTGAAGGAGTGTGTAGGGTCTGTCTGTGTGTGGCATGTCTTTGATAGGACTCTGATCTTACAATGGGGTCCAGCTGTTTGGAAAATGTCTCGTGTGGTCCCAATTCCCAAGACAGGGCAGCTGAAAGTCTTAAATGACTTCCAAATGGTGGTCCCTGTCCTCAGACATCATGAAGACCTTGGAAGGGCTAATATTGGGCTCAGTTCTACAAGCCCTGGTCAGGACAGCACCGGACCCTCCGCAGTTTGCCTATCAGGATCACGTAGGTGTGGACCACGCTGCCATCTTTCATCTTCTCCCATCTGGAGGAACAGGGTAGCAGGATGAGGATCTTGGTGTTTTGACTTCTCTAACACGTTCAACACCATAGAGCTCAGACTGCTGGGGGAGAAGCTCCAGTCAGGGTGGGGCTGATGTCTACCACTGTGTCCTGGATAATGGACTACCTGACTTTGAATGGCTTAAGAGCTGTGTGTCCACTATGGTTTTAGGCCTTTGCTTTCTGTGCATCCTGTGCTCCATAGCTTCCATTATAAACGTCAGGAGTGGCTGTGTACTTTTAAAAAAGTTTATAAAACACTTAAGAATACGATGCCGGTTAATGTGCAGATACATACGGGTATGTAGCACCTTTGTGAAGAAATCACTTCAACTTAAAATAATACCAAAAACTTATTATCCTTTAACAGACGATGATGGCACGTACAGCGTACTGTGCCAATGACTGACATCCTGCACTGTGAAACTGCAACTGCTAAGTAACCGTATGTGACGTTCAGATCACTTAACATTTAGTAAATACCTGCGCTCTCGTCATACTGCAGGACCCTGCTGCTGTCGGTCGAGTCAGATTTCTGGGATTTAGTTATCCACAGCTTACCGAGGTCGAAAAATACTAAATCGAAAATATCACAAATAAACAATTCAGAAGTTTCCAATTGCACACCATTCCAAGCAACACGGCGGCGCAACCGCGTCAGCACATTCCATGGGCAGCATGTGGTGAAAGTCGAGGATTAGGGGGCCGTCGAGTTATGACCGATGTTATTGATGGCGTGCTAACGAGTTCATTCAAGACAGAGAACAAGAAAGATAATGAAAAATTATCAATTATATGGCTCCTTCACATTATTATTATCAATATCTATCCATCTATCTATCTAAATGCCAAAAAGGGACTCTGCTCTGTTGGGCCCTTAACCTGCAATCGCTGAGCACTTTGAGTAGTGAGAAAAGCGCTATATAAATGCAAAGAATTATTATTATTATTATTATTATTTTATCTATCTATGCTATAGTGCCTTTCTATCTATTATATATTGCCTTTCTATCTATCTATCTATTATATATTGCCTTTCTATCTATCTATCTATTATATAGTGCCTTTCTATCTATCTATGTATTATATAGTGCCTTTCTATCTATCTATCTGTTATATAGTGCCTTTCTATCTATCTATAATATAGTACCTTTCTATCCATCCATCCATCCATTTTCTAACCCGCTGAATCCGAACACAGGGTCACGGGGGTCTGCTGGAGCCAATCCCAGCCAACACAGGGCACAAGGCAGGAACCAATCCTGGGCAGAGTGCCAACCCACCTCAGGACACACACAAACACACCCACACACCAAGCACACACCCGGGCCAATTTAGAATCGCCAATCCACCTAACCTGCATGTCTTTGGATTGTGGGAGGAAACCGGAGCGCCCGGAGGAAACCCACGCAGACACGGGGAGAACGCCTTTCTATCTATCTATTATATAGTGCCATTCTCTCTCTCTCTCTCTCTCTCTCTCTCTCTATCTATAATATAGTGCCTTTCTATCTATATATCTTTCTATCTATCTATTATATAGTGCCATTCTCTCTCTCTCTCTCTCTCTCGCTCTCTCTATCTATAATATAGTGCCTTTCTATCTATCTGTTATATAGTGCCTTTCTATCTATCTGTAATTATATAGTGCCTTTCACATCTATCTATCTATCATATAGTGCCTTTCACGTCTATCTATCTATCTATTATATAGTGCCTTTCATATCGATCTGTTTGAATTTTAAATCACTCGTTGCTCGCTGACTATCCGCCCAATGCCAGTGCTCAGGATTTCCAAGGTGAATAAAGCAGCTCTGTCTGTCTGGCGTCACGCTATGTGTGACTTGTGGCCGGCTGCCCAGCACACGGTGATCTTGCCACGCTGAGCGTCATCCTTTTGAAGAGCGCTTAGCCACTTCCAGGTGCCAACCACATGATGTGTTTGTGTTGCGTTTTGAGTCCTGGCCATGGAAACCTGGTGAGGACGTTGCTTCCTCTTGCACTCATGGCTTTTTCCGGCAGCTCCAATAGAGGCGTTTGTTCCTTCAGACAATGGACGACCTCATTCCTCAGATACGCACACAAGGGCTCTTCTTATCCTGTCAGAATGATAGGAGTGCTCGGCCACAGCCGGCCCACTCTCCTGATCGGCTTCGGCATATGGAGAGAGAGGGGGAGTGGGGGGGTTCGAGGCAGTCACCCTGGCAGCAGTAGGATTGCAGCAGGGCACCCCCTTCAGGCAGCAGCACTCTGGGAATGGCTTGATTTATGATTCTTCCACTTTACATCAAATTACCTGATGAGTGTGTGACATACTATGGCACTCTGAGGGCACTCCATGTGACAAGGAGACACATCTCTGCTTTCATATCTCGATGCTCCTGACTCTTTTTTCTCATTGTTGGTCTCTAATTGAAGGATGTGCACTCCTGTTTCCCTTAATCTCTAGAAATCCATCTTTTTTTTAAAATTTAGTTCTTCTGGAACTCTCTGTATCCCGTTAATCCGGTATCACCATTGACATGTGGTCAGCTGCCACTTGTTTGGTGCAGACATAGGACTGTTTTGGCTTTCTGTCATCACCTCCTTCTTGTCCCTTTCTCTCGTCTCTTTGTGGTCCGCACAAACTGCCCGGCTCCACTCTTCCCCTGTTTTCCTCTCACTGGGCTTGGTGGGGTCATGAAGATGGGGGATTCACATTGTGTGAGTTCACTTTGGTGTTTATTAACATTCATCCAACCATTTTCTCTGCCACCTCTCTGGGTGTGGGTCACAGAGGCAGCACAGATGCCCAGATGTCCCATTTCTCCTCCTGCAAACCCCCCCAAGGGGATGCTAAGGCAGTCCCAGTCTCTCCTGGACCGATCATCTCTCTGAGGTCTCGCCCCAGCTGGACATGCCCGAAACACCTCTGTGAGGAGATGTCCAGGAGGCATCCCAGTCGGATTCCCGATCCGCCTCCATTGGCTCCTTTCAATATGGAGGGGCACCCGCTCTACTTTGAGTTCCTCCCGAATGTCTGCACTCCTCATCCTAACCCTCGGAGGCTGAGCCCTTACACCCTGTGATGGAAGCTCATGTCTGCTACTTGTATGCACGGTCAAGTTCTTTCAGTTACTACTGTGACCACTAGAGGGCTCCAGACACAACCTCAAAGACTCGAGTGCCAGATGTTTTATTATGACAGGCACCTTCCACAAAGCTGGCAGTCAACGCACATCACTCCATGCAGTCTTGTTTCTTTGTTCCTCTCCACCTCCCAGGAGATCTTTGTCCACTTCCACCCAACTCTGACTCACCTGGATGACGTCGAGCAGCTTCTTTAATCCTGGACCTGGGAGAACTTCTGGTGCTTGGGCATAGCCTCATGGAATCTTATGTCTATGATAGAGTGCCTTTCTATCTATCTGTCTACAGTTGTGCTTGAAAGTTTGTGAACTGTTGAGAATTTTCTATATTTCTGCATAAATATGACCTAAAACATCATCAGATTCTCACTCAAATCCTAAAAGTAGATAAAGAGAAACCAGTTAAACAAATGAGACCAAAATATTATACTTGGTCATTTATTTATTGAGGAAAATGATCAAATATGACATATTGGTGAGTGGCAGAAGTATGTGACCCTTTCCTTTCAGTATCTGCTGTGACCCCCCAATAACTGCAACTAAACGTTTCCGGTAACTTCTGATCATTCCTGCACACCCATTCCTCCGTACAGAACAGCTTCAACTCTGGGATGTTGGTGGGTATCCTCACATGAACTGCTCTCTTCAGGTCCTTCCACAACATTTCGATTGGATTAAGGTCAGGACTTTGACTTGGCCATTCCAGAACATTCACTTTGTTCTTCTTTAACCATTCTTTGGTAGAACGACTTGTGTGCTTAGGGTCGTTGTCTTGCTGCATGACCCACCTTCTCTTGAGATTCAGTTCATGGACAGATGTCCTGACATTTCCCTTTATAATTCCCTGATATAATTCAGAAGTCATTGTTCCATCAATGAAGGCAAGCCGTCCTGGCCCAGATGCAGCACAACAGGCCCAAACCCTGATACTACCACCACCACGTTTCACAGATGAGATAAGGTTCTTATGCTGGAATGCAGTGTTTTCCTTCCTCCAAACAGAACGCTTTTCATTTAAACCAGAAAGTTCTATTTTGGTCTCATCCGTCCACAAAACATTCTTCCAATAGCCTTCTGGTTTGTCCACGTGATCTTCAGCAAACTGCAGATGAGCAGCAATGTTTGTTTTGGAGAGCAGTGGCTTTCTCCTTGTAACCCTGCCATGCACACCATTGTTGTTCAGTGTTCTCCTGATGGTGGACTGACTTATGAACATGAACATTAGCCAATGAGAGAGAGGCCTTCAGTTGGGGTCCTTTGTGACCTCGCCGACTATTACACGTGTGCCTTGCTCTTGGAGTGATCTTTGTTGGTCGGCCACTCCTGGGGAGGGTAACAATGGTCTTCAGTTTCCTCCATTTGTACACTTGTATCTGTCTGACTGTGATTGGTGGAGTCCAAACTCTTCAGAGATGGTTTGGTAACCTTTAACAGCCTGATGAGCATCAACAACTCTTTTTGTGAGGTCCTCAGAAATCTCCTTTGTTGGTGCCATGATACACTTCCACAGACGTGTGTTGTGAAGAGCAGACTTTGATAGATCCTGGTCTTTAAATCACACAGGGTGCCCACTCACACCTGATTGGCATCCCATTGACTCGAATTTCACCTTCAAACTAACTGATCATCCGTGAGGTTCACATACTTTTGCCACTCACAGATATGTCATATTTGATCATTTTCCTCAATAAATAAATGACCAAGTATAATATTTGTGTCTCATTTGTTTAACTGGTTTCTCTTTATCTACTTTTAGGACTTGAGTGACAATCTGATGATGTTTTAGGTGATATTTATGCAGAAATCTAGAAAATTCTAAAGGCTTCACAAACTTTCAAGCACAACTGTATCTATCTATTATATAGTGCCTTTACTCTATCTATCTATCTATCTATCTACCTATTATATAGCACCTTTCATATCTATCTATCTATTATATAGTGCCTTTCACACTATCTTTTTATCTATCTATTATATAGCACTTCATATCGATCTGTTAGAATTTCATGGCACAGCCTCGTGGAATTACTTCTGGGTCAAATGGAAGTCCCATGAAGCTGGGAGGATGAACGCCTGTAGCACCACCTGATGGCACCCCACTGAAGTCCCACCGCCTGATGGCCCCCCACTGAAGCCGACAAGGCTGTTTTTGAGGACTACAACATGCCTTGTGGGTTTCTGCACAGGTACAACTGCTCAGAGATGCTGCCTCTTGTTGTGTTTGGGGGGCCTGTGGTCCTCCTCTGTGGTTGTCTCCCCTTGTCCTTCCATTATACTGTCCTCCCAGCCAGGTATTGCTTCCAAGTCCAACCTGGCCCACGACACCAGTGTACCCACTGTCACATTGGCATCTTCTGCCTGTCTTATGTGTGAGACAGGAGATCTTCACCCAGTTTCTTGATGCATCCTTAGGCTGGCCTCCTGTCCAGTTAAGGAGTCTTTCTCCATCCCGTCTCAGATACCTACCTATCACACGACCCAAAGCTCGTGACCAGAGATGAGGTCAGGAATTTAAATCTACCAGCAAATCGAAAGCTTTGCCTTTCCGCTCAACTCCCTCTCTTCATGGTGACTGGCAGGTACCATGTCCGCATGATTGTGGATGCCAGTCCGATCTGCCAGCCGATCTCCCACACCTTCCTTCCTCTACCTTAGTCCAAATCTTAAAGTCAACAGATTGTGGAATAAACACTCTGTTGGCATTGACTCGACACAGACTGACAACGGAGGCACTTAAAAATTAACCAAAAGATTTCTTTTCTTCATCGGTGGGGCACGTCTTCCCCGTGTCCCACAGGCACAACACAGTCCCCAAAACCACACACAAAAGAAAAACACCACAAAACACTTTTCTTTCTCCTCCACTCCTGCAAGGCAGCTTTGTCGTCCTCCTCCGGTGCCCAGAGTGGTGACTGTCAGCCCCTTTTATAGCCCACCTGGAAGTTCTGCCGGTGCTCATTGATCTCCAGGTGTGACTGCGTGCCCACCCAGATGGGCTCATTAGGCCGTGCAGCTCCCCCTGTGTGGTAGCCACAGAGCCCAACAGGGATGAGCTCCGGTGTTCCACAATATCGGCCCCGATGCAACCCGGGGGGCTGCCAACAAGTGTTCCGGGGGACGTAGTGTGCATCCCGTGACTGCGCCCCCAGATCTAGTGTCAAAGGGGCGTCCCGGCCATGTGCCACAAGGTGTACAGCACTAACCTTAATTAGTATATAAGGCCCTGATGTTAAAAATGGCTTTCAGGGCTCTTATTTTAACCATTCATTCATTTTTCATGTGTTAAAGTGCTTATTTAAATTACTTATAAATACTCGATAACCCTAAGTTTAATGGTTTGTTAAAGTTTACTTTTAATATAAATTATAAATAAAAGTTATAAATTATTTCATTTTTAATGCAGTTTTTAGTTTGACCCTCTATGTGAATTGAAAATTTGATTGCAGAAATGGTGAAATTGAATAGGATTATATAGATACTGGGAGACAAACGAGATTTAAAGAGTGGGACACGGGTTTTAGAGTGTTTTCTATTGATTTAATTGTTGAGGGTGCCTTCACGTAAGATGTTAGCTTTTTGTACCAGTGCATTTGCCTTGGGGTTTCTATCCGCTACCCTCAAACTAAACCTAACCTCATACACACCTATGGATAGGAGACCCCTGAAGCAATCGACCTTCTCAAAGTGTGTGTGGTCAGAGGTCAGGTACTAAACAACAAAAGGAATGCCATTAAGAAGTAACGCCAACGACATCCCAGGCAGAGGCCTGTCCTAATCATCAATGGAGCGGATGGCGAGAGGCCAACTAAACATGCGGGTGGAGATGGCAAACACCTCACCTCTGGGCAAGTAGGGGGGTCAAAGGGTACACACCCTGAGGAGTATAAGGCCCTCAACTTCCAAAGGTAAATAATCCTAACCTCATCCTCGACCTGGTGAGGGCGCTCCACTCTTTTTTTCCAGCTGAGAAGCATTTGCAGGGCATTGCGGTTCTGGGCGACAGTCGAAGGCAGCGTGATGGCCACCGGATACCGAGGTGGACTCAGAGAACTGGTGAGACGTCCTTTTCAAAATGGAAATCGCCGAGCCCTGAGGCGCTGATAGAGACATCCTGTGTTCGGAGACAGAGACAGCTGCAAAGAGCCGATCCAAACGTCACACGGTGAGCTGACTGAGCAGCAGGGGATGTTATTTGAAGTGCCCAGAGTCTGAAAACCAAAGCAGATGATGTCGTGTTTTTTTGTTGGCATTAAAAATATATTGCTCAAAAAACGAAAGGAACCCTTTTTAATCAGTACGTGTTCCAGTGTCAGTTATTCTGCATTTGGCTCTGGTCAGTGTCACTGCTGGTAGCATGAGGCCATACCTGGACCCTACAGAGCTGGCACAGGTAGTCCAACTTCTCCAGGATGGCAGGCACATCAATACATGGCATTGCCAGGAGGTTTGCTGTGTCTCTCATGGGCATAGAGGAGATTCCAGGAGACAGACAGGCAGTTCCTCTAGGAAAGCTGGACAGGGCAACTCGTAGAAGGTCCTTAACCCATCAGCAGGACCGAAGGAACAGGATGAGCACTGGCAGAGCCTACAAAATGACCCCCAGCAGGCAGGCCACTGGTGTGAATGTCTCTGAGCAAACAATCAGAAACAGACTTCATGAGGATGGCCTGAGTGCCTGACGTCCTCTAGTGGGCACCGTGGAGCTTGATTGGCATTTGCCACAGAATACCAGAATTGGCAGGTCCACCACTGGCAGGTGCCCTGTGCTTTTCCCAGATAACAGCAGGTTCACCCTGAGCACATGTGACAGACATCTGGATAAGCTGTGGAGAACGTTATGCTGCCTGTCACATCATTCAGTATGACCGGTTTGGTGGGGTGGTCAGTGATGGTATATTTGGGGTGGCATATCCATGGAGAGACACACAGACCTCTACAGGCTAGACAACGGTACCTTGACTGCCATTAGATATCAGGATGAAATCCTTGTACCCATTGTCAGATCCTATGCTGGTTCCTCCTGGTGCATGACAATGCCCGGCGGGCCTCATGTGGCGAGAGGATGAAGGAATTGATCCCACTGACTGACCAAACCCGCTCACTCACCTGACACCTCTGGGTGGGACATCATGTTTGGTTCCATCTGACGCCTCAGACTGTGCAGGAGCCCAGTGATGCCCTGGTCCAGATCTGGGAGGAGATCCCCCAGGACACCATCTGTCGACTCTTTAGGACGTTGTCAGGCATGGGGGCGACATACAAACTACTGAGCATGATTTGGAGTTGCTGCAATGAAATTTCGCCCAAATGGATTCGCCTGCCTGCCCATCATTTTGTTCCCTTTGATTTTCGGGGTGTCCCTCTGTCGGTTGATCCTTTTCATTTCCATCTTTTCGTTCCTCACACATCACCATATCAGTTTATAGCAGCAGAGGGAGCCAGCACTGAGAGTAGAGTTTTGAGTTAGTTTGTATGTGAGGGACAGTTGTATGTTACTATGCTGGTTGTACACCTGCTGGCCTAATTCTTTGCCTAGAAAGATCCACAGCGACACCAGAGAGGACAGTAGTTGATGCCCTTCTTCACTTCAAGTAAATTAATAGATGTGTATATACAGTATTGTAACGACCCGGCAGCAAGCGCTGGCGGAGTGACGCCGTATGGGTAATTTATGTAAATAGTTTGTGGGGAATTTATGGGTAATTTATGTAAAGCTTATTGTTGTGTCAAAATTAACTTAGTAACCTAATTGTCTTTCTTGTTGTAAGTGTTGTATGTGTTTGTGCTCAATCAGTGGGGTGAGTTGGGTTATCGCCGTCCGGGGTTGTTGTTCTTGTAAATAGTCACCATCAATGAGAAAGATGGCTCTGTAAATGACCTTGACCATGGCTATACAATGAGTTTTAAGCTTTGTTTTACTGGCTATCTGTTAATAAAAAGATACAACAGGACAGAGCTGTGTCATTGCTAAGATTCTATCTAAGCAAGTATTGCCGAGACACTCGGAGTCGTGCGGTGTATGGGACACGAGTGCTCGTTATCTAAAGAGCTGGGTGCAGCTGCGTGCATAACGCTGGCAATCCGCTAGCCGACAGCTTGGGAGAGGTGCACGGCAGAGTTCGGCTCTAAAATCTTTAAAGACTCCACCACGGGTCGCTACATTATATAAGTGTAAGTGTGTGTGTGTGTGTGTGGTATCTAAACAGTAATAAACAAATACAATAAGCACACAAATACAAATGGAATACATATATGAACATGACTGATTAAATGTCAGACTAGAACATTATTACATAGTTTGCAGGAAGAGCGATGATCAGTTCCTCAACTTCACGTATGATTTAAGCACACCAGTAGGTGGCACTGTTACCCTGAGTAAAGGTACAGCGTGACACCCAAGACGGTATTCATTTACCAAAAAAAAAAAAATAATACTACAAACATCAACGTATTTTAACAACTTGGAGTGAAGTAAAGTACAGCGTATCACTCCTTAAAGGTCGACAGTGCACAAATTTAACAATATGTTCGTTCGTAAACAGTAAACATGGCCATAATAGCGCACTTGTATATTTGCACTGAACATTAATATAAGTTGCAGTATTAGCTACGACATTAAGCTACATTGAACACTGCAAAAAAAAAAAAAAAAGAAACCAACTTGCTTTGTCAGTAACGCAGGACACACACACACTTACCAAAGGCAGCAGCAAACTACAACTCGAATGACACCAACAAGCAGGCAGAGGTGTGAGCGCCGCGCCTTACGAGGCAAGAACACAACGCCGCGCATGCGCAATAGTCTCTTGGGCGCGTAGGGAATTTTGTACAATGTATTATTATTTCTTAAGTTTGCTTTCATTTTTGTCTTAGTTGTCTTAACAGCTAAAACCCCCGATATTGTGAAAATAGTAAGAAATATAGGGTGGTCCAGATCTAATTATGCAATTTTCATTAAGCTATAACTTATTGTTTCATTACATAGAAAATCACCCGAAAAATCCCGGACCATCGAGAAGTGTGCGAACTGACGACATGAAGAATCGTCTTCACGCCGAACTGGAATCGTCCCCGCATAAATTAAAGTGTATCTCTCTAAACCAACACAATCTCTCCTCTCTGACTTTGTCCCCTAGTCGTCCCACCTGAGCTGACCCTCTAATGTCCTCATTTCTAATCCTGTCCATCCTCGTCACCCCCAATACAAATCTTATCATCTTTAACTCTGCCACCTCCAGCTCTGTCTCCTGTGCCACCGTCTCCAGCCCATATAACACAGCTGGTCTCACTACCGTCCTGCAGACCTTCCCTTAAAAACAATAAGTCTGCTGGTGTTGACAAAATCCCCACAGAGTTGATCCTTCTGCACAAGAACTCGACATGGACATGTCACCAAGGCCTAAGCTAACATTGTCACTGTTCAACACTCTCCAGAGGGAACTTTTGGAGGGATGTCCTCCTTAGGATTGTCTGCTCCCACAAATTTGTTAATGTCCTCTGCCAGTTTGGTGATAGAATGACTGCTCAGGTGACAATAGGAGGACAAGAGTCCTCCCCTTTCTATGTACAAGGGTCACACAGGGGGTGTGTGTGGTCGCACCTGTCCTCTTTGATGTCTTTCTCTTATGTGTCACCCAGCTTCTTCACAAAGAGATTGAGGACAGTGGTGGTGTGGCATAAGACTTCAGACTGTGGTGGTAACGTCTTCAATATAGGGTGGTTCCAATCTTCTTCTTCTTTCAGCTGCTCATGTCAGGGTTCACCACAGCAGATTATCTTTTTTTCATATCTTCCTGTCCTCGTCATCTTGCTCTGTCACACCCGTCACCTGCATGTCCTCTCTCACCACATCCATAAACCTTCTCTTAGGTCTTCCTCTTCTCCTCTTCCCTGTCAGCTCTATCCTTAGCACCCTTCTCTCGTTATCCCCAGCATCTCTCCACACTAACGCCATCTCGCCTCTCTGACTTTGTCTCTCAACCGTCCAACCTGAAGACATGTGTAGTGCTTTCTTTACAATTTAGCCATAGGATAGCGCCCGACGTTCATAAACTCTATTTCCCTAAGCTGATTTATGAAAATCCCTTTAATTTTAAATATGTGTTTTTATGAGGATGAATTGGAATCCCTTAACAAATACCTGCTCCCCAGTAATAAGCTGCCAGCTGTTTCACAACAGGTGGCACGGTGGCACAGTTGTAATGCTGTCTTACAGTTAGGAGACCCGGGTTCGCTTCCCAGGTTCTACCTGCGTGGAGTTTGCATGTTCTTCCCGTGTCTGCGTGGGTTTCCTCCCACAGTCCAAAGACGTGCACGTTAGGTGTATTGGCCATCCTAAATTGTCCCTAGTGTGTGCTTGGTGTGTATGTGCCCTGCGGTGGGTTGGCTCCCTACCCGGGGTTTGTTTCCTGCCTTGCGCCCTGGGTTGGCTGGGATTGGCTCTAGCAGACCCCCGTGCCCCTTTAGTTAGGATGTAGTGAGTTGGATGATGGATAGATAGATAGATAGATAGATAGATAGATAGATAGATAGATAGATAGATAGATAGATAGATAGATAGATAGATAGATAGATAGATAGAAAGGCACTATATGATAGATAGATACTTTATTAATCCCAAATTCCTGGGTCACATAGTGTGGGGTCTCCTCAGTCTGTCCCTGAAGCTGCTCCTCTGTCTGGAGATGATCCTGTTCAGTGAATTCTCCATGACTGACAGGAGTCTGCTCAGTGCCCGTCGCTCTGCCACAGATGTCAAACTGTCCAGCTCCGTGCCTACAATAGAGCCTGTCTTCCTCACCAGTTTGTCCAGGCGTGAGGCGTCCCTCTTCTTTATGCTGCCTCCCCAGCACACCACCGCGTAGAAGAGGGCACTCACCACAACCGTCTGATAGAACATCTGCAGCATCTTATTGCAGATGTTGAAGGACGCCAGCCTTCTAATGAAGTATAGTCGGCTCTGTCCTCTCTTACATAGAGCATCACTATTGGCAGTCCAGTTTAGTTTATCATCCAGCTGCACTCCCAGGTATTTACAGGTCTGTACCCTCTGCACAGTCACCTTTGATAATCACGGGGTCCATGAGGGGCCTGGGCCTCCTGAAATCCACCACCAGCTCCTTGGTTTTGCTGGTGTTCAGGTGTAGGTGGTTTGAGTTGCACCATTTAACAAAGTCCTTGATTAGGTTCCTATACTCCTCCTCCTGCCCACGCCTGATGCAGCCCACCATAGAAGTGTCGTCAGTGAACTTTTGCACGTGGCAGGACTCCGAGTTGTATTGGAAGTCTGATGTATGTTGGCTGAACAGGACCAGAGAAAGTCCAGTCCCCTGTGGCGCTCCTGTGCTGCTGACCACAATGTCAGACCTGCTGTTCCCGAGACGCACATACTGAGGTCTGTCTGTAAGATAGTCCACGATCCATGCCACCAGGTGTGAATCTACTGCCATCTCTGTCAGCTTGTCCCTAAGGTGACAATTGTCTCTCTATTATAAAAAAATCCTGGGAGGGAAAGACTAGGGAGATGAGATGTGATCTTCATATTAAGATCACAGAAGACATTTAAAAGAAACCACGAGATGAAAGAGATTGCATCTCGCGGTGGGGACCTTAAACATGAGCCTGCAGGACCGTCTTGCGATGACGTAGAACATGAGATTCTTGCAAGACACATCATACTTACAAATAAATAAGAGCACAGGCAGCAACACACTCAGTGGTATAAAGGAGTCTTTGAGCAGACACAAAATCAGGGCTCTCAGCACATATAAAGCGTAGAAGGACAATTCGTTATAAATGAAACGTAGACGACTAAGTGAAGAAGAAAGAGCAGCGTGCAGAAAAAAAGACTCAAGAGAAAAAAAAGAAAAAGAATAATCGAGGTGCAAATTCAGAAAATAAGGAAAGCCTGGAACAAGTGGAATTGAAAAAAAGCACATCCAATCGGGCTCAGAATTAAAAGACAAAGTAGAACTTCACGTTGGCGCTATACACATGCAGAGCGGGTTAGAGATTATAAAATCTGTGTAATTTGAAAGGCTCAAAAAAATCGTTGGCGTGATGCAAATGCCAAACAATGACAAGCGACAAGCAAAACACGCAGCTCACCAGCAGCAGAAAGCCAGCAGATGATCAGACCGCTTCTCCTTAGTGTGTGTTCAGCCACCCTAACACCCCTCACAACACAAGTGGCAGAGACATGAAGTGGCAAAAGGAGAGCTGCAGTAAAGGCTTTGAAATGATTGCCGGGCAGCGAGACAAGCAGCAACAGAAAGCCAGCAGATGATCGGACCGCTTCTCCTTAGTGTGCGTTCACAACGTGAGCAGCGTTATACGTCCCGCGAGAAAGAGATGTAACCACGCCCCGGGCCTAGAAATAAAGGACAAGCATTGTTTTTACTAAAGTTTTAAAGTAAAAGTGAAAATAATGCATATGTAACAATCTCTTTAAATTGTTTATCTGGTAAACCCAACCCAGGGGTGGGCGAGCGAAGCGAGCAGGGGGCAGTGCCACCTAGTCTTTAATAAGATACAACGAAGGGGAAAAACTGCACAGAGAAAGAGCAAAATAGAATGAAACCAACAAAAGAGAGTTAAACATTTAAATCAAAGAGCAAAAGCAGAAATATTTCTAGATGTCTTATAAATGTACAAATCACACTGCTGTGCTTTTCTGAATGTAGAATAAAAGAAAAATAATCCCAGCTAATTAAATGAGATGAGCGTTATCAGGTGTTGTCACCGATTAGGAATCTGCTTGGAACAAAAACCTGCAGGCACAGTGGGGGCCACAGGACCGAGGTGGGAAACACTGATCTTGGGCTATGCATGTTTTTACTTTGGCATGCTGGGTAATTGAGTGTCGAATGATGGCCTAAACTGGCAGACGTATCAACTTAAAGTGAAATCTACAATACAATTTAAGGTGCAGAAAGTGAAGGAGCTTTGAAGACTTTCTGAACCCACCTGGCTCCCTGACTTACTTAACAGCGGTTGCCATATCTTGGCCTCTTGTGACTTTTGTGTCTTTGTTGTCATCAGGGTGTCTAAAGCAGCTGCACATGAAACTGCCTAACATCAACCACAGCCTGCGTTTGCTCCATTTCAGGTGCCACCTTTTCGGCCTGCCTGTCTATTTGTTGGCTCAACCTGCGGCTTTCTCGTCTTCCATTTTTAAACTTTAAATCAAGCTGACGGTAATGCAGGCTGTGAGGCCCACAGATTAACCAGCGTACTGAGGTGGCTGAAGGTCTCTGCAGGCCACATTGATAGCTTTGAAAATCTACCAGGAAGGGCAATATGTCTACTATGGCATAGTTCCATCCATCCATCCATTATCCAACCCGCTATATCCTAACTGCAGGGTCACGGGGGTCCGCTGGAGCCAATCCCAGCCAAGACAGGGCGCAAGGCAGGAAACAAACCCCGGGTAGGGTGCCAGTCCACCGCAGACTATGGCATAGTTCTGAAATTCAAAATCATACTCAAGTAAACATGTTAGCGTTACATTTTCAGGACACTATTATCCACTCTTGTGATTTCCATGGACTTCGTATTTTAACATGTAAGGTCAGTACGGCCCGGTTCTACAGTGTGCATGACTGCAGACACAAGTCACTGCTGGCGTTCAAGGTGATCTCACTAACACCAGTGGAAACAAGGAGGAAAACTGGCACCAGCAGAAGGTCCATGTTAGCAGCAAGATCAGAGTCTACCAATCCAAAGGAGGAGAACGACAAAGATAAAGAGTTGGGGCACCGGCACCACCCCGGTGACCCCATATAATTTAAGATTTATAAAAAAAAATACAATTGCAGAGACGTCTTCTTCAGACATTCAGATCTCCAGTTTATTGGTCCTTCTGCCAGGTAGAGGTGGGTCCAGGTGCACGGACACCGGAAGTGGCATCAGTGGTGGCATAGATGTTGATCTTCTGTTCTGCAGATGGAGGGAGAGGAAAGACATCAGCATACAGCGCCATCCCTTGGAGAGGTGGGGAATTACCATCACCAGCACTCTTAAGTTGTCCCCATATGTGCTCACTCGTGACAACCGATATTGCTGTGTGACTTGGAATCCTGGATCCTTACAAATGCTCTGTCACCAGGAGAAGGCCAACATCAGCACCATGAGAATCTACCAAACCTGCATCATACCTTGTAAAAGAGGAGACCTGCAAAGACAAAGAGTCGGGGCAACCATTCAGATGACCCCAAATAATTGAAGAATTGAAAAAAAAAATAAAACAAAAAGCCGTGCAGCAATTGAAGTTAACTAAGATGGTGGATCTTCTGCTTAGTAGTCCTCCTTGGTACTTGAAAATAACCAGGGTACAGTTTCTGTCATAATGTAACATATTGTCAATCTCAACTGTTTAAGAATACGGCATTCTGACTTGATTTCTACCTCTTCGTCTTTTTCTAGTTCTAACTTTATTTAAAACTCTGTCTAGTTTAAATACATATTGCACATTCTCTAGTTTAAAATGTGTCACTTATTTATTGTCTATTTCATATGCCTATTTATTCTATATTCTCTGTTATGCTGTTCTATGTTTGTCTGCACTGAAAAACCTGGAGCCACGTCGTCTCGTCTCTCTATGTACCTGTACAGTGTATAGCAGAGATGACAATAAAGTTGACTTTGACTTTTGACTTTTTGACTTTGACTCCTGACAGGACAAGGTGGGTCCAGGAAAGCGGATACCTAATGTCAGACGTTGGCACTGCATCTGATCATGTTCAGCTCTGACGGGAGAGTGTCCCTCATGTGGGGAGAAGAGCACATGGCCGTGACATCTCCGCCAATGAGGAGCTCCCCTCTGAAACAAACGGAGCTCTGATCTCTCGCTCAAAAACATCAAACGTTACTCCTTAACAATCTCTAGATGATAATGTCTGCTGAACAAACAGGTATCGCTAGCTAAGTGGAGGCAAGGTGCGCTCCAACACGTGGCGCGAGGTAGACTGACTCGAATGGAGGCTGGCGCGCGAGTGAGGAGGGTCCCTGCCACACCCAATCGGCCTGCAGCCTCTGTCTCGGATTTCCACAAATAAATCGATGCCACAAGCAAACTATGATACTTAACACAATGAGAGCAGTCGCAAAATCAACCGGAGTATTCCGTCAAGTATGTCTCTCGTGAAAAGTGGACAGACATGCAGACAGACAGACATCGGATTATATATATATATATATATATTGTCAGGGATGCCAGGGGCCATGACCCAGCCGGGATGCCATGAGGGACCGAATGTGGGTCTGTGCCCACCCTGGATCACGTGGGGGTCGCCTTCCTGGTTGCTTTGGGGGCCAGGAGGCGCCCCAATGACTTGGGGACCTCCTGGTGTGGCGGAAGTGCTGGGGGGAAGAATTAGGACGGCGCCCGGAGAGCTGCCGGGAGGACAGCCGGCACTTCCGCCACGCTGGGGCGTGGCTAGAGGAGGAATGCCGGGAACACCTGGTGCTCATCCGGGGACTGTTTAAAAGGGGCCGTCTCCCATCATTCGAGGCTGGAGTCGGGAGGTGGAAGGACGAAGCACAGAGGAGCTGTGAAGGCGGCCCGAAGAAAAGGCATTGAGTGGCCAGGACTGTGTGTTTTGGGGTTTGTGCATGTGACTGAGGTCTGAGTGACCATTGGACTGTGTCTGTAAATAAACGTGTGGTGGTTGAGAAACAACATGTCCACCTGTCTGTGTCCGGGCCGGGTTCACAATATATATATATATATATATATATATTAATAAAAAAGCACACATAAGTATAAAGGTTTGGGGTTTTTAGGCCCCATATATTGTAAATATATGAAAAGCGTCAGTGTTTTCTTCCCAGTACAACAGACAACAAACTTAAAGCAGGTTGGGCAATTTATAATGGGGGACAGGAAGTGATGAAATGATGATAAGGTAAGACCTGCTCCCTGGCTAAATGAAACTACGCGATCGCTGCACCACGCCTGGCAAACTGCTGAACGGCGCTGGAAAAAAGATGGACTGACTATCTCTAAACAGATTTTCAGGACTTCTCTTTTCAATTTCCAGGCCTAAGTTAAGAAATCGAAACATGACTTCTTTGCCAATTTAGTATCCTGCCATTCAAACAATCCTAGGGTTTTATTTAATTCAATTAATGTGGCCATTCACCCTCATTCTGTGATGGGATTAAATAGCACTTTCAATGCTAAAAAGAACTGTTGACACCCTTATACCAGCTTCTAGCCCCCTCGATGTTGTACCACCACGTCTCTTAGTGGAAGCCTTCGATGAGTTGGCCATCTTTACTAGCCATTATCAATGATTCTATTAGTTCGGGGGTTGTGCCCTCATTTTTGAAACACGCTGCGGTCCGTCCCCATCTAAAAAAGGCAGAATTAGATCCTGGAGTTTTAACCAATTTTCATCCAATTTCCCAGCTGCCATTTCTGGCTACAATTCTAGAAAAAATTATTTATAATCAATTGGTTGATTACTTTAACTCCAGTAATTTATTTGAGACCTACCAATCTGGCTTTAGGCGTTCTCATGGTGTTGAGACAGTTCTCCTTAAAGTATTCGATGACATCTCTCTTATTACTGACTCAGATGGCGCTGCAGTCCTTGTCCTCCTTGACTTGTCCGCTGCCTTTGACACTACTGACCATGACGTATTGCACAGAGCAGCAGCGTCTCCCACAGGCACGTAGCCCTTCGAAAGCACCCAAGCAAGTTCACCTGAGGTAAAGCCGGCAGCTGACCAGTAGAAATAACCGGCAGTGAGAAATTAAAGTCGATCGCTTAGCGGGTGGTGGAAACTTAAAGTCGACGGTGATGATTCAGCTGAACACGGAAAGCGCAAGCACCTATAAAAACGCAAAGATGACTTCAACACTTAACGTAAGTTCCATCTGCTCTCTGCCCATCGAGGGCACGTTTATTTGTTGTGTGTCCTGCAGTAGGTACAGCTCAGGTTTTCCGGCCGACAGTGTAGATAGCTTCACCTGCCAAAAGTAGTTTAGAGTTGGTCGGGAAAATACGCGAATTGGAGGACCGCGTTAGGAATCTGATAGCGATTAGGCAAACCGAAAATTGGATCGACTCGGTTTGTTTAGACAATTCGGCTACTTCTGATTCGGCTTCAGTCTCTCCAGGTCCCACTGTAGTCAGTGCGCGGCCGAAATCAGCAGCACCAATTCAGCCACAGGACGAGTGGGTAACAGTAAGACGGGGGTCTAAGAAGCCAAAATGTAGTCCCCCGGCACCCAGGTCACCAATTCGACCCAGAACAGGTTCTCAGCTCTCCGCGCCCTGTGGAAACTGAGAATAATAAAGTGCTCATAATTGGCGATTCCATAGTGCGGAATGTTAGAATTCCAAACTATGTTAAACCAGCAGTTAATGTTAAGTGCCTTGCAGGGGCCAAGATTTCTGGCATAAAGGCCGCATTGGACCGTGTTGCCGACATGAAGTATCTACCTTATTGCTGCATGTCGGCACTAATGATATTTATTTACAGCAATCTGAGGTATTAAAGCGAACTTCATCTCTATGCACCAAAGCTAAAACAAAATGTCGGAATTTAATTGTATCTGGTCCCTTACCAAGATTATATAGAGGGATGTGATTTATAGCAGATTGCATTCCTTTCACTGCTGGCTAGAAACCTGGTGTGCAAATAAAAGCATAGCGTTTGTGAACAATTGGGATGATTTTTGGGAAAGGCCTGGATTTTTCAGAAGAGATGGTCTTCATCCTAACTGGAGGGATCTTATGTATTATCCCAAAATATGGCAGCAAAACTGCCTGGTTGACTGATTAGAGCACCATCCAGGCCGCAGTCATGTGATCTTAAATCACTGGCTGTTCTTTATCCCACCTGTTATTTTCCTGAAGCTGTTACCCATAATCCCTGTTGTGGGGCATCCAGTAAATTTAGTCTTGATACAAACCATAAATTAATTGATAACCAAAAATAAGGTGTATAATTAGACCAAGGGATAAAACCAGACACTCCACCAGGGGCATCTGTAATAGAAATTTAATTCAAATTAAAACAAAAAATATATCAGCAGTTCAGAAAGAACCATGCAGTTTTAAATGCTGTTTATTGAACATTCGCTCTCTTGGCACTAAAGCTGTTTTGGTAAATGATATCATATTAAGTACAAAATCTGATCTGTGTCTTCTTACTGAGACCTGGCTTAGTAAATGTGACACTGTTCCCTAGCTGAGGCGTCACCAGATGGATACTGTTCCTTCATAAGTCTAGAGATTCTGGTCGAGGAGGAGGCCTTGGAATAATTCATTGTAACAAAATGCAAATCACTCCTAAAAATTTAGGCAACTTTACATCCTTTGAGGCATTCATTTTAAATATTAAAACAGATTCCAACACAATTATAGTGCTAGTCTACAGACCACCAGGGCCATATTCATTGTTCATGACTGAATTTAGCAACCTTCTGTCTGATTTGGCTATAAATTATGATCACGTAGTTCTGATGGGGATTTTAATGTACACATTGATGTGGAAACTGACACTTTTAGCAAATGTTTTACTTATTTGTTAAATTCAGTAGGATTTTGTCAGATTGTCAAAGGTCCAACTCATAATCATAACCACACATTAGATTTAATTATAACTTACAAAGTTGAAATTCAAAATTTAAATATTACTCCATTAAATGTAGTTATTTCCGATCACTTCTTAATTACATTTGATTTAGTTCTGCCCATGCCAACGCACTCACAGATTAAAACAAAGACAGTGCGACATCTAGATTGTAATTCTGCTTCAAAATTTATAGATACCTTGAGTAAGTCGAGTGTAATTGTGGAAAACCATTTAGATCAGTTAACATCACATTATAATGTGACCTTGAGAGATGCTCTGGACACAGTGGCTCCCTAAAACAAAAGTGATCAAAGCACATAGAAACTCTCCCTGGTTTAATGAAAATACTCGAGCTCTTAAATTAGAGTGTCGAAAACTGGAGCAGATGGAGAACAACAAAGCTACATGTCTTTCAAATTGCATGGACAGAGAGTGTTAATAAATATAAAAAAGCCCTCTTTAAAGCTCGCTCAGAATACTATTCTACATTAATAGATAGCAATAATAAAAATCCTCGGTACTTTTAGAACAGTGGCTAAATTAACAAATGGGAATTCAGATCAACAGTGCAAAATACCAACAGATATTAGCAGTACAGACTTTATGAACTTCTTCAATGAGAAAATTAAAAATATAAGATCCCAGATCTCAGCATCACAGTACAAACCAAATACTAGCTTAGCAGACCCTGCTCACATTGCATTCAGCACTTTAGTAATTTTAATCCTGTAACTCACCAGGAAGTCTTAACTTTAATTACTAAAATGAAGCCCACTACTTGTTCCCTAGATCCAGTGCCAACAAAACTAGTAAAAGTGCAATGGATGTTCTTGCAGCCTATTCTAACTTTATCAATAGTTCATTACTGCATGGCACATACCTGATGCACTAAAAGTGTCAGTCATTAAACCTTTACTTAAAAAGTCAGACCTAGACCCACACATACTAAATAACTATAGGCCTATTTCAAATTTACCATTTCTCTCTAAAATACTAGAAAAGTAGTGCCAGTCAGCTTCAGTCACACCTTACGCATTACAATTTATTTGAGAAATTCCAGTCTGGCTTTCGCACTGGTCATAGTACAGAAACGCACTAACACGGGTTGTAAATGACATTCTGATATCCTCTGATGAAGGAAATTCCACTGTAATTATGTTGTTGGACTTAAGTGCAGCATTTGACACCATTGACCATTCTATTTTACTGCACAGGCTAGAAAACGATGTTGGGCTTACAGGCCCGTGCTCGCTTGGTTCAGTTCTTATTTATCAAATCGATTCCAGTATGTACAGAAATGTGCTGACAGTACTCCATCATTATACACAGAAGTTCAATATGGTGTCCCGCAGGGCTCAGTACTGGGACCTTTACTGTTTTCACTTTACATGCTTCCACTGGGATCTCTCATTAGGAAACATAATGTTAATTTTCACTGTATGCAGATGACACCCAGTTATACCTTTCATTTAAATCAAATGAAGTTTCTCCGATGTTGTCTTTAATTAGTTGTGTTAGTGAATTAAAGGAATGGATGAATGAGAACTACTTGTCTTTAAATACAGATAAAACAGAGATGTTAATTGTTGGAGGGAATGACGCTGATCACAGCAATATTTTGTCGTCATTTAACTCAGTTGGAATCCCAATTAATTTTACTGAATCAGCCCGCAATCTAGGAGTTATCTTTGACTCTAGCATGTCATTTAAAGCGCATATTACAAAGTGTCCAAAACATGTTTTTCCATCTTAAAAATGTTAGGAAATTAAGGCGCTTTCTAAATAAACAGGATTGTGAGAAATTAATTCATGCATTTATCTCTAGTAGGATTGACTACTGCAATGCGGTGTTCACTGGCTGTTCAAACTGTTCTTATACAGCCTCCAGTTAATCCAAAATGCGCTGCAAGAATTATTACAAGAACAAGAAAATATGAACACATAACTCCAGTTCTTAAATCTTTACACTGGCTCCCAGAGATTTCAAAATCCTCCTTTTAACATATAAAGCATTAAATGGCCAAGGTCCGGCTTACTTGTCTGAACTTATCATGACTTACAAACCTGAGCACATTAAGATCTCAAGATGCCGGTCTGCTTAGGATTCCAAGGATTAATAAAATAACAGTGGGAGGTCGAGCTTTTAGTTACAGGGCCCCTAAACTGTGGAATGGTCTTCCTGCTTCCATAAGAGATGCCCCTTCGGTCTCAGCCTTTAAATCCCGCTGAAGACTCACTACTTCAGTTTAGCATATCCTGACTAGAGCTGCTGATTAACTGTACAGACTGCATCTCTGTTGTTAGTCATTAGCACTAAAACATAAGTAACATGATAATTATATTTGAATACTAACCCTCACCTATTCTGTTTCTTTCTCGGTACCAAATGTGGCATTGGTGCCACGCCCACCTGCCAAGTTGTTTGTCTGCCTATGGTAAAGTCATCCCTGATGGAGGATCACAGGAATCATGGGAAAGAGGGGTCCTTTCATCGGAGCAGCGCGTTTCAGCCGTGGAATGGCCAAATGGGGAGGCAGCTAGATGGATGAGGTCTCCAGGACTCTAAAAATATCCAAACCTAATTATGTCATATCATCTACTGTTAAACCGTACTTCTAAAATTTTTATTATTATGCTGTATTAAGGAATTGTTCTGTTCTGTGTATTGTATTGTATTGACCCCTACTTTTGACACCCACTGCACGCCCCTACCTGGAAAGGGGTCTCTCTTGAACTGCCTTTCCGAGGTTTCTTCCATTTTTCCCTACAAGGTTTTTTTTGGGAGTTTTTCCTTGTCTTCTCAGAGAGTCAAGGCTGGGGGCTGTCAAGAGGCAGGGCCTGTTAAAGACCATTGCGGCACTTCTGTGTGATTTTGGGCTACACAAGAATAAATTGTATTGTATTGTATTGTATTCCTGTTGTGACTTGAACATCTTGTTGGGCTTAAAGGGGCCGCTCTTAACTGGTTCAGGTTAGATCTAACTGGTAGACACTTTTCAGTGACTATAAATTCCTCTTTTTTACCTACTGCTCCTCTTAAATGTGGTGTTCCTCAGGGATCCATTTTGGGTCCTATCTTATTCTCTGTATACATTCACTCTATTGGAGCGATTTTTAGGAAATGTAACATTTCTTTCCACTGCTATGCTGATGACACTCAGGTTTATATTCCCGTCTGCAACTCTGCAATAAGTCAACTGCAAGACTGACTTTCTGAACTGAGATCCTGGATGGCTAATAATTTTCTTGATCTGAATCAAAATAAAATGGAGGTGCTTATAGCGGGTCCATCAGCTAAAGCCCAAATTGGACTTGGACTTCTCGGCTCTTTTTCTGTCTTTTGCAAACCTCAAGTCCGTAATCTCGGTGTTATCTTTGACCGTAACCTCTCTTTTGAGAAACAAGTCAGTTCTGTAGTCAAGAGTTGCTTTTTCCAGCTTCATCTATTAGGTAAGATCAAGTCTTTATTATCTTCTAGGGATCTTGAGAAAGCTACTCCTGCTTTTATCTTCTCTCACCTCGATTACTGCAACTCGCTATATTCTGGGATTAGCAAATCTCTGATCCACAGGTTACAGTTGGTCCAGAATGCTGCCGCTCGCTTTCTGGTTGGGATAAGAAAGTCTGATTCTGTTTCTCCTATTTTAGCTTCTTAACACTGGCTGCTGCCTGTCAGTTTTCAAATCTTGCTGCTAGTTTTTAAATCTTCACATGGGCTCGCTGCTGCCTATTTATCTGAATTGTGTGTTTTACACCAGCCATCTCGAGTGCTGAGATCTTCTGGTCAGTTGTCTCTTGTTGTTCCTCATACCGAGTGTCAAACTAAGAGGGACACACAGGGCTTTGTCAGCTGCTGCTCCTCATCTGTTTAACTCTTCACCTCGTCACATAAAGGAGTCGACGACAATTCAAAACGACATTAAAGACTCATTTCTATTAACTTGCATTCCGTGAGCTTCAGTAATACTGATGGCTTCCTCATCGTGATTATGTAACATTACTTCTGTTTATTATGTATTTTATTTATGTTCATATATTTTATTTCTATTTGTTATTTATGTTATTTGTTTGTTTTCTTTTATTCTATTATTGTAAAGCACTTTTACCGCAGCATTACTATGTTGTTTTAAATGTGCTATATAAATAAATTGACATTGACATTGACATTGACTTTGAAAGTCGTGATGGTTGATGGGAGATTGATGCCATCATTGGGGGACTGGAGGTTAGAAAAAACCCTGGAAGTGGGTGGTACCAGTAGACTTCCTGGTCTGTTTATGGTGGCAGAGCTTCGGTCTTTCTGAAGAAACAAGAAAAGAGAGGTTAGTCCCCTGCCATTGTCTCCAGGCATGGCGTGTCGTGGTGCCCGTTGTATATACATATATATATATATATAATTGTAAATGAGTAGACGCTAGTTTGCCCACCTTTTTCCCAACAGACAGACGCAGGACACAGGTTAAAGGCACTCAGAAGACTTTCAATCTGTTTTCTTCTTCTGTACTTGTGCCTCTAAAGCACCTCAGCCACAATACGCACAATAAATAACCACAATAATCTCCTCCACTCCTCCCAGCAAGCTCTGTCCTACTACCTCCCAACTTCAGTAGTCCTTTATATAGTCCTTGACCCGGAAGTGCTTCCTTCCTTCCTTCCGTCCTCATGACTTGCCAGCACTTCCAGGTCAGATGGAAAACTTTAGGTTTTCTTGTCAGCCCAGAAGTACTTCTGGGTTTCTGCCCACATGGGCAAGGTGAGCACTTAAACTCTCATTATCTTCCCACAGCGTCCTCTGGTGGCACCTATGGTACCCAGCAGGGCTGTGTTTCCGAACCCCATGTCCCATAGTGCTCTGCGGAAACCTTGGATACTGCTGCAGTCCAGGGGAGATGCCATCTAGTGTCCTGGAGGAGGCAGTGTCCTAGAAAAGCTGCCTTCTCCCATCCTTCCATCTTAGGGGTGTCCTGGCTGGGTTAAGCTGCTGGCCGTCTCTTACAATATATATATATATATATATATAGATTAGTCCCCAAGTGGAAATTAGAAAAGTCTCCAGTAAAACAACAAAAGCATCACCAGACTCATTTCCTGTCTCATGTAGACATTTTCTGCTGTTATGTTTGCAGTGATAAGCGGACTCCCACTTTGACAGCTGTGATCTGAACCTTGGCCTTCACAATCCTAAAGATACATCAGAGCCAGAAATGAAACACGAAGTTCCGAAACACTTGCATTGTGTGGGCCGGAGTCCTTATTTGCAGGAATCATGAAGCAGGAAAAGGGGGGATTCCAGAGTAATGTGTGATGAACTGGGAGTCCCTCAAAGATCCAAAAGGCAAAATGGAATTACCAGTAGCGCAGCGTTTCTCAACCTTTAAGTATTTGCGACCCGATTTTTCATAACAGTTTTAATTGCGCCCCCCTAATGTTTTTTTGAAAGGAGCCCACTAATAACAATGTGTTCTTTTTTAATTAACGACATATCATAGATGCATATTTTATTATACCTACTTAACTTTCATCTACATTTATCTAACTCTATATTTATTTTTCTAGTATCAAAATGTTGTTTAAGGTCATTTGTTTTGCTTTCAATAGATGGATTTTTCATATTTTCGGTTCTTGTTTTCTTTTTATCACATCTTCGTGCCCCCCTTTTTGTTACTTTGCACCCCCTAGGGGGGCCCGCCCCACAGGTTGAGAACCACTGCTGTAAACGCAAAGGTAATCCAAAACAAGTCCCAAATACAAGTCTCAATAAAGATATTTACATGTAGATGCAAAGTCCAGGCAACAGAGGAAAGTGGTCAAAATGCAGAATAAAGCATAAAGACTCACCAACTCCAGCGTGCATTTACAGCGAACTGCCGGGAACTGTGGGAGACCCTAAAGACTTTATAGGGCAAAGGGCAGGCCCTGGAGGTGATTGGCATGGGACCACCCACAAAACACATAACGCGGGTTTAGATCCATAAAACATAAAGAATGCTGCAAATCATAAACAGAAGAAATAGTAAGACAGACAAATAAATTAAAAATGTACAACAAAGATGAGGAACCGTGACTGAGATAATAATAATAATAATAATAATAATAATAATAATTCTTTATCTCACTTCTCAGAGCACTTTACATAGACAGTGGGGAGCCACTTCAACCACCACCAACTTGTAGTACCCACCTGGCAGCCATTTTTGCACCAGTATGATCACCACACATTAGCTGTTAGAGATGAGATAAGATAAGAGAGATAACCACTTAGAGACACATGTGCGATTAGGAGGCAGTCAAAGAGCCTAAAGGTGAGTGAAACATCGCGAGATAAAGGGTTGTCATGTGGTACTTACCCAAATCTCTTTTGATCAACAGAAAACCTGAAGAAAAATAATCCTCCACTTCAGGGTTCCAAAATGGCCGCGACGACGTCACTTCCGGTCAACCATGATGACGCCACTTCCGGCTCCATCAATTCACCTCACTTCCGTCCAATCATAATGACGTTGTTTCCGGTTCCTGTTTTCAACGCCACTTCCTGCCAACCATTTCCTGTACCATAATCCTTTTCTGTATAAAGCTGCCATTTTGGTTAAAGAAAACTCTTCACTGTTTTATTTTTGAGACTCTGAATCACTTACATTCATTATTGTCTGGGCGACAATATATGGGGACGGTCCCCAAAACTTTTTGTTTGTGCTGTATTCTTTGGGGAAGAATAATCACCACACCACTTAGAGACACATGGGATGATTAGGGGGTCAGAATGGTGGGCAATTAAACAAAGACATCAGGATACACCCGACAATTTAACAAAGGATGCCCAGGGATCTTTAATGACCACAGAGTGTCAGGATCTCGTTTTTATGTCTCATTAAGGCACCATTTTGACAGCACAGTGTCCCCGTCACTGCACTGGGGCATTGGGATGGACATTGTGACCACAGGGTAAGCGCCCCCTACTGGCCTCACCAGCACCTCTTCCAGCAGCGACCCAAACTTTTTCTGAGATGGTCTCCCAAACGAGTACTGGTCAGACCTGAACAGGCTTAGTTTTGGGTGGGTGACCTCTTCTGAATGACAGGCATTTCATATCATGAGTTTTCATGGGGACAAAACACTTCAGTGTACATGATGGTGCTTTCTTGGTGTGTGCAATATGCAGAACGTGACATTTTTAGAAAGCACACTGCACGGTGATGCGAAAGAAAAACTAAAATAGAACCGCGGACCACCCTGTGGGCTCATTGCCAGTATGTAATACCTTGTCGGGTCAAGAAGGGGCGCTGGCGCTAACATTTTTCTCTCTTGTTACCACTGCAGCACAGAGAAAATGCCCAGTGAGGGTAAATGACTCCGCCCCTTCAGGTCCCCCCACTGCTGATTGGAGAAGGTGTTTAGTGTTGCGCCGAACCCCAGACAGGATGGAGTTAATTCTGAGAACTTTTTAATGACATAAACATGACGCTTCTTGTTGGCGTACATAACTTTCATTTGTTCTAAAAAAATATATTTTTGCTGGAATTAAATGGGAAGAACTCACTCACTCACTCACTCACTCACACTGCACCCAACCTCCTTGGCCCCTTCTACAGGTGGTGAGCCCATGGGAAGGGGGACCCACATTGCCTCTTCGGGCTGAACCCCATGGGTGCAGGCCCAGCCACCAGGCGCTCTCCATCGAGCCCCACCTCCAGGACTTGCTCCTGACCCACGTCCGGGCAAAGGAAAATGCCATCTAAAGTTTTTCTTCGTCATAGGAGGTTTTCTGAACCGCTCTTTGTCTCGTCCCTCACTAGGACCAGTTTATCTTGGGCGACCCTACCAGGGGCATAAAGCCCCTGACAACAGGATCACTATGTCTCTCGGCTGGCCTGGGAATGCCTTGGGATTCCCCCGGAAGAGCTAGGAGAAGTGGCCTGGGAGAAGGAAATCTGGGCACCTCTGCTCAAGCTGCTGCCCGCGACCCAATCTCGGATAAGTGGAAGAGGATGGATGGATAGATGGGGAGAACTCGAATATGTAATTTGGTATGGTATTTACAAAAGCAGTGTGAATATTTGTGGTGCACCATCTGTTGGAATGACAAACACAATACATATGTCTCTGTTATATATCATTTGATGTGGGATTTGTAAAATCAATGTTAATGTTTGAAATGCACCATCTGTTGGAAAGAAAAATGCAATGCATATTATTACTAAAAGGTTTGTGATGCACCATCTGTTCGAGTCTCTGTTATATGCCATTTGGTTTGGGATTTGTAAAAGCAGTGTTAATGGTTGTGATGCTCCATCTGTTGGAATGACAAATGCATTGCATTTTATTACTATAAATGTTTGTGGTGCACCATCTTTTGGAATGACAAATTTACTGAATATGTCTATGATATATGCTATTTGTTATGGGATTCATTAAAGCAGAGCATTTGGTATGGGATTTGTAAAAGCAGTGTTAAAGCTTGTGATGAGCCTTCTTTAGGAATAACAAATGCATTGCCTTTTATTGCTACAAATGTTTGCGATGCGCCATCTCTTGAAATGACAAATGCAATCATATGTCTCTGTTACATGCCATTTGGTATGGGATTTGTAAAACCAGTGATAATGCATATGATGTGCCATCTGTTGGAATGACAAACACAATGCATTTTATTACTACAAAAGTTTGTGAAATTCCATCTGTTGGTATAAAAAATGCAATAAATATGTCTGTAATTTACCATTTAGTATGTCCAGTATGTATGTTTGCAGTGCTCCATCTGTTGGAATGACAGATTCAAAGCATATGTCTCTCTTATATGCCATTTTGTATGGGATTTGTAAAAGCAGTGTAAGTGTTTGTGATGGGGCATCTATTGGAATGGTAAAGATATAGCAAAGTGACAGACTGGTGGACTAGTTGTGTTACCCATCTAAGGTGGGCTGAAATCTAAATAATCAACGCAGACCTCAGTGTTAATGTTTGCAATGTAGCATTTATTGTATTGTATTTTGTAATGCATAATAAAGTGTATTGCATTTGTCTTTCCAACAGATGGCACATCACAAACATTTGGAGTATTCATCAATCCTGTCTTCTTCTTCCTGTTTTGCTGAATTCACCTTTCTATCTTCCAACATCCTCTTCGCTTTCTCTTTTCTGGTGCTACGTAACAACTATAGGCCCAAAGTTCTTTACAATGATTACTAACATAATATAAGTAAAACCAAAATGTAATATATACAAATATATACACATATACATGGGGGTCTCACATCCATATTAAACTGTTCAGGAAGCCACACTCCATATGAGAACCATCCTGCCATCAAATGGTGACAGCTGAATGTATTTCGGAAGACATCAGAAAGCGGGTGCGTCAAATCAGACAGCATGTTGTGACCAGGGACAGGCCAAGTGACACCACAGACAGAGAACAGAGCAGCTGCAGACACGTCACCAGTCACCTGCCTGGAGACCATCACGATATGATCAAAAATAAATCACTTTAATGTCCAAACCTCAGAGGAAGACAGACGGGCAGAGCAGACTTCAAACGTGACCGACGTATCTGAGGCTCAGGCTCGTTCCTCCGCTCGGCTTCTTCTTTAAACACTGGGGGTGATGTGGTCTCGGGGGCTTCGCCGACTGCACTGTGAGTATTCACCGACCACCCGAGTCGATTCTGTTAAAAGAACTGATCTGTTTACTGCAGAAACCTTTTATTGTATTAAGTGACGTTTCTAAGGTGCGTCTTCGACTTTAATTCTGATTGCCTGAAGAGCTCAAATGACAGAATGAAGAGGAACATGAGTTTAGCACTGTTGGAATTGCTCGAATTTAATTTATTATTAAAATGTGTGAATTACTTTGAATCAAGGGGTACATCTTGAAGTGCTTAGTGAGATCAGGTGTTTGAAGTGGAGGAAGATGCTTTATAGATTTGAAAATGTTTTCTTCTTTTTAAAGGCACCAACACATTTTAATGCATCATGTGCTCTGTCGGTTGTGTTCTTTTCCTTTATGCATCATGGCCAGGAGATGCAAAAGACAATTAGGAGATAAGTGAAGACCTCTGTGATGCCATCATAAAGATGGTAAAGCACTGCATGATCCAGGGTGCTCACATATCAAAAGGGTCCTGAAAGACCCCAGGAATTGCAATATTGCCCACATTTATAACCATGGCATTAGTGTTCAGCTTCTGAGACTCAGTTGCTTAAATTTTCATCAGACAAGGCCCGTCTATGGGTCCACGCCTAATTGTGGACATTAATGTTCTTCATTACCTTTCCAGGTCTCCGCCTGTTGTGCTTCCTGATGTTCTATGAAGGTAAGTTGTCTTCATTATAGAAGCATTTACATGCAAAATGAAGGATTGAAATGGTAAAATAATCAGTAGCTGGTAACTGGACTGGGGAGAAGTGTGTGTGGTTAGTTAAAAGATTCGGCTTTGATGGTGTAGTCGAGTAAGGAACGACACGCTGGAGAGAATAAATGCTGGGGCAACAACCCGGTCGTCCCCATTGAATTGTCAGTGGCTCTTTCTGCACAGAGAGACAAAAGAAATAAATGAGATCAAAACAGAAAAGCAGATCACATCTTAGAACTTCAGTGAAGGCTGTCATGCTGATGATTTTGGAGCCCTGGTGGCCTCAGAACTTGTAGGTGGTGCACAGTGTAGCGGGTTCTGCGTGTTATGTTCACTCTGTTGCCTTGTTCTCCTTGAAAATCATCTGCTCTGTGAATTAGATAATTGTAGGATATCACTTTAACACTAGAATTACCAGAGCCTATGAAAAAACTCAAAAATCCGTCCCACTTTAAATCCCTTCGCACCTTTCCGTCAGCGTCTTTTGTCCTTTAAATGTGTCGATAAGCAGCAAACAGCAAGCAGTCTGCTATCACATCCCCCACCGACACACAGTTTTCTCAGCTCAAGTCTGTTTACCTGCATGTCAGCTGCTTAGAGTTGTTTGGAGTGAGAAGTCAAGCAAAATGACACCTTTTATAAATACTGTATCGTTATTTGGAACACTTGCATTTCATGTGTGTTCTGTTTCTACAACGATCTATGTAAACACATTGTTAAAACAGAAACGTTTTTCATGTTTTAGTAATAACTGACAAAATGTAGACATGAAGTGTGTAATGTGTGAAGACTGAAGTCCAAATATCAAAGAAACACTTTCACAAAAGGTACAAATATAACAGAACAAGTGCGCTTCTAATCAAGAATATAACTGCAGAAAATAACCCGCATTAGGGTGCGACATCGACACGCATTTACTACTAGAGCTTTAGCGCGTCTTTATGTGAAAACAGCAGAGAATGAAACTAAATTTTAAAAAAAACCAAAACAAAGATAACCTTTACAAGTATCATAAATTACACCGGCTGTTACAGACTGAAATCAAATGTATGTTTTTATTCTAAAATAGTAAGAATACGAGCAGCTCACTTCTCAAAATGGAGTCATGCAGGATCGAACCCGTGACCTTTTCATTCCCAGCCAGCAGCTGATACCGTTGCACCACAGAGGCAGTCGTAGTAGATGTTGCACCTTAACGTGGGTTGTTTTTCTGCAGTTATATTCTTGAATAAAAGTGTGTTTGTTCTGTTATATTTGTACCTTTTGTGAAAGTGTTTCTTTGATATTTGGATTTCAGTCTTCACACATCATACACTTCATGTCTACATTTTGTCAGTTATTACTAAAACATGAAAAACGTTTCTGTTTTAACGATGTGTTTACATAGATCATTGTAGACACGGAACACACATGAAATGCAAGTGTTCCAAATAACGATCTAGTATTTATAGAAGGTGTCATTTTGCTTGACTTCTCACTCCATGCAACTCTAAGCAACTGACACGCAGGGAAAACAGACTTGAGCTGATTAAACTGTGCGGGGTGGGGGGATGTGATAGCAGACTGCGTGCTGCTTATCAACACATTTACAGGACAAAAGACGCTGACAGAGAGGTGCGAAGGGATTTAAGGTGGGACAGATTTTTGAGCTTTTTCATCGGGCCCTAATGTTAAGATAGTGCCTTCTGGCATAATACTATAGTAAGAGTATTTGTTTATGTATTATGTGTTGAGGTATGTTAGTTGGTTTATAGGACGGATATTAAATAAAGAAGTTGCACAGTAATGTGACTGTAAGGCAAATTGGTGGTTAGGTCATAAGACAGTGGCTGTTGAATACCTGATTTTTGGTCTTAGTGAACTGTTGGTCATGTTCTATTTTATATCCTGAATCTGACTATTTTGGAAATTAGGAGTTTAATTGTATATCGAAAATATTTAGGGGATGATCAATGGCTAAATATAAATATTTAAAATTTTTGGCCATTTTTAAAAATAAAATTAAAATTTCCTATACAACATTCATAATCTAGAATAGTATAGTTTGATAGGAAAATTAGGGAACAGTATCATGAAGGTCTTGCCAGACCAATTTAAGCTTCTGACGGAATAATGATCTCCTGTAAAATAAATATTTTTATTTTTGGGCTATAATATTAATATTTTTGGGCTATAATCCCCTACTCTAAACCTAACCCAACTGAGCCACAGGGGATGCACAAGCCAGTGTGTTTCTTCATGCCGGTCGCAAGCCCAGATAAATGGGGAGGGTTACGTCAGGAAGGGCATCCGGTGTAAAATTTTGCCAATTCAATATGCGGACAACAATACAGATTTTCATACCGGATAGGTCGAGGTCTGAGTTAACAACGACCGCCACCAGTACTGTTAGCCAACAGGGTGCTGGTGGAGGTTGGGTTACTGTTGGGTGAAGAAGATTCGTGTCCGGAGGCAGGAGGAGAGGAGGAAAGTAAAGAGAGTGAAACTGAGGGTAGGAACGTTGAATGTTGGTAGTATGACTGGTAAGGGGAGAGAGTTAGAAGATATGATGGAGAGAAGGAAGGCTGATATATTTTGAGACTAAATGGAAGAGGAGTAAGGCCAGGGGGATCAGAGGGGGATTCAAATTGTTCTATCATGGTGTGGATGGGAGGAGAAATGGAGTAGGAGTTATTCTGAAGGAACAGCATGTCAAGAGTGTTTGGAGGTGAAAAGAGTGTCAGGCAGAGTGAGGATGATGAAGCTGGAAATCAGAGGTGTGATGATGAATGTTGTTAGTGCATATGCACTGCAAGTTGGGTGTGCAATGGATGAGAAAGAAGATTTTGGGAGCGAGTTGGATGAAGTGATGAACAGTGTACCCAAGGGACAGAAAGTGGTGATTGGAGCGGATTTCAATGGACATGTTGGTGAAGGGAACAGTGGAGACGAAGAGGTGATGGGTAGGTATGGTGTCAAGGAGAGGAATGAAGAAGGTCAGAGGATAGTGGATTTTGCCAAATCGGATGGACATGGCTGTGGTGAATACGTATTTTAAGAAGAGGGAGGAACACAGGGTGACGTACAAGAGTGTAGGAAGATACACACAGGTAGATGATATCCTATGCAGAAGAGTTGATCTGAAGGAGAGTGAAGACTGCAAAGTGGTGGCAGGGGAAAGTGTAGTTAGACAGCATAGGATGGTGGTCTGTAGGATGATGTTGGAGATCAAGAAGAGGAAGAGAGTGAGGGCAGAGCCAAGGATAAAATGGTGGAAGTTGAAAAAGGAAGACTGCAAGGTTGAGTTTAGGGAGAAGGTGAGACTGGCACTGGGTGGCACTAAAGAGTCACCAGACAGCTGGGAAACTACAGCAGATGAAGTAAGGGTGACCGCAAGAAGGGTGCTTAGCATGACATCTGGACAGAGGAAGGAGGAAAAGGAAACCTGGTGGTGGAATGAGGAAATACAGGAGAGTATACAGAGGAAGAGGATGGCAAAGAAGAAGTGGGATAGTCAGAGAGATGCAGAAAGTAGACAAGAGTACAAGGAGATAAGGCGCAGGGTGAAGAGAGAGGTGGTGAAGGGTACAGAAAAGGCGTATGATGAGTTGTATGAGAGGTTGGACACTAAGGAGGGAGAAAAGGACCAGTGGGCTACAGAGAGGGGCCGAGCTGGGAAAGATGAGCAGCAGGTTAGGGTGATAAAGGATAAAGATGGAAACGTACTCACAAGAGAGGAGAGTGTGTTGAGCAGATGGAAAAAGTACTTTGAGAGGCTGATGAATGAAGAGAACGAGAGAGAGACGAGGTTGGATGATGTGGAGATATTGAATCAGGAAGTGCAACGGATTAGCAAGGAGGAAGTAAGGACAGCTATGAAGAGGATGAAGAATGGAAAGGCCGTTGGTCCAGATGACATACCTGTGGAAGCATGGAGGTGTTTAGGAGAGATGGCAGAGGAATTTTTAACCAGATTGTTTAATGGAATCTTGGAAAGTGAGAGGATGATGAGGAATGGAGAAGAAGTGTACTGGTGGGCCGATATTTAAGAATAAGGGGGATGTGCAGGACTGTAGTAACTACAGGGGGAGAAAATTGATGAGGCACAGCATGAAGTTATGGGAAAGAGTAGTGGAAGATCAGTTAAGGAGTGAGGTGATGACTAGTGAGCAGCAGTGTGGTTTCATGCCAAGAAAAAGCACCACAGATGAGATGTTTGCTCTGAGGGTGTTGATGGAGAAGTTTAGAGAAGCCCAGAAGGAGTTGCATTGCGTCTTTGTGGACCTGGAGAAAGCAAATGACAGGGTGACCAGAGAGGAGCTGTGGTATTGTATGAGGAAGTCGAGAGTGGCAGAGAAGTACGTAAGAGTGGTACAGGATATGTAAGAAGGAAGTGTGACCGTGGTGAGGTCTGCGGTAGGAGGGACGGAGGTGGGATTACATCAGGGATTGGCTCTGAGCCCTTTCTTATTTATAATGGTGATGGACAGGCTGACAGACGAGATTAGACAGGAGTCACCGTGGACTGTGATGTTTGCTGATGACATGGTGATCTGTAGCGAGAGTAAGGAGCAGGTTGAGGAGACCCTGGAGAGGTGGAGATATGAGAGGAGAGGAGAGGAATGAAGGTCAGTAGGACCACCAAGACAGAATACATGTGTGTGAATGATAGGGAGATCAGAGGAGTGGTGAGGATGAGGGGAGTAGAGTTGGTGAAGGTGGATGAGTTTAAATACTTGGGATCAACAGTACAGAGTAATGGAGAGTGTGGAAGAGAAGTGAAGAAGAGAGAGCAGGCAGGGTGGAGTGGGTGGAGAAGAGTGTCAGGAGTGATTTGTGACAGACGGGTATCAGCGAGAGTGAAAGGGAAGGTCTACTGGATGGTAGTGAGACCAGCTATGTTATATGGTGTGAGACTTATCCGGACACCACCAGTCAGAAGCAACATCTTTATAAAACACACACACGTTTATTAGTCACAAATAAACACAAGTTTACACTCCCGAACACCACACAATGCACTCAGCAAATAAATCGCCACAATAGGGCTTCTTTATCACAGTCCTTGGCCACCTATCTCCTCCTGGGAGCTTCGTCCTGCTCCCACTCCTGACTCTGGCTCCTCGACGGTCGGAAGGCAGCCCCTTTTATTCCCACCCAGATGTGCTCCATGTGGGTGATGACGGCCTTCCGGCAGCACTTCCTGGTGTGGCGGAAGTGTTGCCCGTTGCACCGGAAGTACTCAGTGGAAGGTTCATCCGCCATCTTGCCTGGTTTAGCGGAAGTAATAGTTTTTTGGGTCTGATGCGGCTTAAGGTGCCCCCTGGCAGTGGCCACGGGTCCCAACGGGTTAAAATCTTTTCCCTCTTCTCCCGTGGTCCTCTCTTAGTCCAGGTTGCCCCCTCATGGCCCAGCAGCTATACATGCCCCTTTCCGTTCTTTCGAGGCATCCCGGCCAGGTAAGGACCCTAGTAATCTGCCACAATGGGTTGGAGATGGTGGCACAGGAGACAGAGCTGGAGGTGGCAGAGTTAAAGATGTTAAGATGTGCATTGAGTGTGACGAGGATGGACAGAATTAGAAATGAGGACATTAGAGGATCAGCTCAAGTGGGAAGGTTGGGAGACAAAGTCAGAGAGGCGAGATTGTGTTGGTTTGGACATGTGCAGAGGAGAGATGAGGGGTATAATGAGAGAAGGGTACTAAGGATAGAGCTGGCAGGTAAGAGGAGAAGAGGAAGGTCTAAGTGAAGGTTTATAGGTGTGGTGAGAGAGGACATGCAGGTGTTGGGTGTGACAGAACAAGATGCAGAAGACAGAAAGATGTGGAAGAAGATAATCTGCTGTGGCGACCCCTAACGGGAGCAGCCGAAAGAAGAAAAAGAAGATGACTTTAAGGGGAGTGCAGGAGTCAAGCTGTGCCTGTGAGTCCTTACATAATGTGCTCACCTGTGATGCAAGGGGAGGCTGTTTGTCCAAAAAGGAGGCGTACTTTTGGGAAATAGGAGAGGAGAAACCTGAGAGTGGAGTTCAAGATGCGCTCCATAAAACAATGACATTCCGACGAGTGTGGATTGGTTTGTGTGCATGCGATTAAAAGTGTTGGCGAAACCATCTGAGGATGTCTGTGTGGGGCGGCTCGGCCCTTTTTTACTATTGAACTTTGCGTCTTCCACTTCTTAACAAGGGATGTCTTAACACCATGACACCCAGGTTAGGCGTTCCACAGCTTCAAGGACAAGACGTGGTTCCAAACCGGCGAGAACACTCCATTATAGCTTAAAGCTTTCCTTTGACTGTGGATTGCCCAAGCGGGTTTAATCTTTCAGAAGATATACAGGGATAAGAATACTTGTTTAAAAAAAAGACACTGGGGGTCTGTCTATTGTTGGAATAAGAGATAGGTGTGTGTCTGTTGTCGATGCCCCATAGGACGGTTGGGCATCTTGCCCAGGTTGGAGGTGGAATCCTTACCCAGCTGGGATGCCATAATGGAAGAATGGACTAAATGGGGCTAATTCCTGGCTGGGATGTCTTATGATTTCCATCCTGTGTGGGATGCCCAAAGGTTACAGGAACCAGCAAGAGAGGACAGCAGGGTGCAGTTCATCCCCCACTATAACAGGTGGCAGTGTCCCTCATATGGAGTCCCAGTTTGGATACCCACAGGGCTGCACGAGAAACTGGAGCTCAGAGTCCCTGGCAGATGGTAGAGGGGAGGACTTTCAGTTCTTCTGAACCCAGCATCAAAGGATCCCGCTCTCATAACTGAACGAGTCGGAGCTGGGAAGAAGGAAGGCAACGCTTGAGCTGGACGAGTAATAGTGTGGGGAGAAGAGGGAGAAGAGAGAAGAGACAGCCTGTTTATTGTTAAACAAGGTATCTGTGTAGTTCAAAAAAAACCCTTGAGTTTGTTTTGTGCATTTGTGTTTGGGGGGGAGTGATGCCCCCCTAGCCATCACACTGTCTAAAATATATATGTTGGAAAAGAAGTAGTCTAAACACACTAAAAAAAGGTTTGGGGCAGCCGCCTGTATATTGTCCCTCGCTGCAAAACCGTTTTGGAAACAAGAGTGATGTGGTCGGTTTGAGTCCCAAGACTGAGCTGATCAGAGTCTTTATAGGCCAGTAACCGGAAGTGGCGTCATATTGGGCGCTGGAACCGGAAGTGACATTTAAACCAGGCAGGTCTGCAGAGATAACACAAATAGGTTTAGAGCACCACGCCACCCTTTGGCCTGGTCTGTAATGACCTCCACTTGGTCCGTTCAGCTCCCTCCTAACCGCACGTGTGTGACAATATGATACAGGACCTGCCAAATTATACACGACATGCGTTTTGCCCTAATTGGAGCTCATCAGGTGTACACACCTCTGCTTCCCCTTACGGCAACCTGTGGGTCGCGACCCCATTGGGGGTCGAATGACGACTTGCCAGGGGTCACCTAAGACCATTGGAGATATGGGTTTTGTCATTTCTAATGTGTTAGAAAGACATGTTATTGTACACATTTTTTCCATTGGTAGTTACTAGTTATTTACTATAACTGTCATTTGAGGATAGATGTTGCAGACAATTGAATCAGAATAATTTCAAACGGTTTAATTGTCGTAACTTTATTATTTTTAACTGTTTACATTACTGTACATTGAACGGCGTGAACTTCTTCTTCCATTTCCAACATCGTATCTTTGCGAAACAGGGTTTTCCAGCTTGTTAGTTAATCAAGTCTAAATACAGAAGTAGACTTGTTGCAGAAAATGATCTTCGTTGTGCTCTTGCAAAGACTGCCCTGAAAATTTCTGATCTGGTGAGAAAGAAGGAGCCTCATCCTTCGCTCTGACGCTGACTTTTTACGCGTCCTGTCGCAACAATTTTGTAGCAATGTAGTTAGTTCACTGTTGTTATATTAAGACTATTACCCACGCTGCGCCATGCTTTTCACATTTTCACATAAGTATACAACATGAATACGGTGAATACAGTTCAATATACAGGGTGGCCCACGAAAAAGTAGCCCGCCTCCCTGGTGAAAAAAGGCGCCCATCCATAAAGAAAGAAAGAGCTTGAAATGCAAAAATCTTTACTCACTCTTTACAGAAAGTGTTGAAAATGATCTCCTTGTGCGTCAATGCATTTTTGGGCGCGCCTTAACATCTTGTCATATACGCGACGCAACTCTGGGGCGCCAATGCTCCGAATTGCGTTACGAATATTGTCTTTCAACTGGTGTAAAGTTCTCGGGTTATTAGCGTACACGTTTCCCTTCAAATTGCCCCACAGATAAAAGTCACAAGTGCGGCCACAATCCTTTGGTGACAGTTCTGTCTTCTGTAAATGTCTCCCGAATTCATCACAGTGACACGTGTGACGTGTGACAAGTCGCGCCGTCCTGTTGGAAGAAGGCGTACTCGCGTTCTTCCAGAGTCAACTGTCCGCTTTCGTGATGAGGGTAGTCAGTCGGCGTGCCACTCTGGCAGGAAGGCGGCCTACTTTTTCGTGGGCCACCCTATACAATGAAGAAAAACAAATCAACGTAAGTCATAGGGACAAAATTTAATTTACTTGTAATTAGAAATAAATATTTAACAATATATAATTATATATTGTTTTTGTTATTAATCACTACGCTTTAATTATGTTCAATTTGTAACAATGAAAATACATCAAAAATTACAGTTATGAAGTAGCAACAAAAATAATTTTACGGTTGGGGTCGCCGCAGCATGGGAAATTGTATTAAAGGGCCGCGGCACTAGAAAGGTTGAGAGCCGCTGCCTTACGGGGATCGAACCTCAGCCATCAGTGCCTGAGGTGAAGCCTCTGACGTTATGCCATGGTGGCTGGTTCACTTACTTAACAGGGTGAAGATCACAGTGTTACATTTATAGGTCTGAACCACAATCTGATTATTGAGGTGGTTATCTACCAAGTAACACTTGTGGTTGGTCTGCTAGTCAGCAAATATCCGTCACATCCTCTCAGTTGCGAGAAGCAGATCTATATCTACATTTACATCTACATCTACATCTATATCTACATTTATATCTACATCTATATCTGTATCTTTGTATCTGTGCTGGTAATAAATCACGTTCCATCTGTAAAAAGGGTATATTTTTTTCTCCTTCCTTCGTGTCCGCACAACGCCAGTTCTATTACAGAGGTGCTTATTCAACATTATTCTCACTAGGATTCTCATTTAAATCATCATTTATTTATTTGTCTGGTTTTCTTATTCTTATTCTTATTAGGAATATATCTATAATTACGTTTGGATTTCTCTGTGTGATATAATTTGGGCCTCAGCGAGCCCCAAACAAGTTGCCTCTTCTGAACCAGTGGACAAAGGTGTGGCACAAGTAGCTTCTAATACTGAACTTCAGTTGGAGCTGCACACAATGTCTCCTGGTCCACAACAGGTAACAGTTATTCATCTTGTTCCCAAAACAGTGTCCAAAAGAAAAGTAAATGACTCACCGGTAGAGGAGGTCCCATCTCCACCATCTTCGTTATCTCTGTCTGTTGACTTTGGGTGGTCTGACGCCAGATCCAAACCTGAAAAACAAAAAACTGAAAGTGTTAAGTTACAACCGGTAGAGGAAAATAGTATGATGAAGAGCAATGTTCAGAAAACTCAAGTGTTGAGCATTGCTAATTCTGAAATATCTCCTTTAGCCAAGTCTTCACCTATAAAACAAGTTGTTACGGTGGTGCATAACAAAGCATATTCTCTTGAGAACTGGCAACCCAACGTTTGGCAATCATCCTTCTTAATAGGTGACATGTTGTTTTGGAACTTGGAGTCAGTCACAGTGACTGATCTACAGATAGAGATTATTATGAAACTTAGTCTGTTTGGTTTAATTAAGACGCACAAAGAGATACGAACACAGACCCACGTTAAAGAGGTAGTCTGTAATACAGTAATGCCTCGCTATATCGCGCTTCGACTTTGGCGGCTTCACTCTATTGCGGATTTTATATGAAAGCATAACTAAACTAAATATATAACGCGGATTTTTCGCTGCTTCGCGGGTTCTGCGGACAATGTGTCTTTTTTACTTCCTGTACGTGCTTCCTCAGTTGGTTTGCCCAGTTGATTTCATACAAGGGACGCTATTGGCGGATGACTGAGAAGCTAACCAATCAGAGCACGCAGTTAAGTTCCTGCTTGCTGAATGCAGTGTTAACCAGGAAGTCTCGTCTCGCTCATTCAGCATCAACGTGTTTCGCTGTGTAAAGAGTTGTGCTCTTTTGTGTTTATCTTTGTGTGTAGTCAAGCCCTTCATTATGGCTCCAAAACGATCTGCTACTGACTCAGGGGCCGTGCCCAAGCGCAAACGGAAGATGTTAATGATTGCCGAAAAGGTAAAGTTTTGGATTTGTTGAAGGCTACGATTCTTTTTATTTAAAAAGTAGGAAAGGAATATAAGATCTACAGCTGCAGTGTCCTTTTAACCAGGGTGCAAAACAAGTTGTAAGTGTATGTAATAAGGCAGTAGTCTGGATGGAATCTGCTTTAGGGATTTGGATTGAAGAAGAACAACGGCAGTGCTACACAGTAACCTGAAGAGGCTCCTTTAGAAGGGCTGTAACGCTCTCCTTTGTTGTGCAGTAAAACTAAACTCATTGTTATCGGACAAGTCATCGTGTCATTGTTGGGGAGTAACCATAATTAATTTTCTACTTACGGTACTTAGTACATGTACGTACGTTTAGTGTCACTGTACACACGTTTACTGTATACTATTTTTGTTGCATTGTACGTATTTATTGCTGGTGGCATGTCTATCGTAATGGCTGTAACATGTGATATCGGAGACACTCGATATCTTTAAAATAATATTTAGGTTTTACTGTATATAAACAGTGTGTTTATATACATAATTTCAATGAATCTTACCTAATATCTAAGAGAATACAAAGGGATTATGCTGTATAACTCTGTGGGGAATATTTATAAACAGTGTGGGAGAGTTTATAAGGGCTTCAAATATATACAAATAACCATACAAACATATGGTTTCTACTTCGCGGATTTTCACCTATCACGGGGGGGGTCTGGAATGCAACCCCCACGATTGAGAAGGGATTACTGTATAGGACTTATGGAAGTTATGCGTAGAAATAAGCCTGATCTAAGAATATTTACAGAACTTGTACAGAGCTTTTGAAAATGTCTTCCTCAGGCATATTTAACATTTACAGTGGAACCTCGGGTCACGAACGTCTCGGAACATGTACAAATCGGGTTACGACCACACACTCGGGTGATGAACAAGCCAGTTTTCCTTCTGGTCCTTACGCGTCGATGATTTCTGCACGTGTTCAGTCTCTCCCTGTGCATTCCCTGTGCAGCGAGTGAGAGAGAGAGAGAGAGAGAGAGCGCGAGAAGGCAGTTAAAGAAGGCCCCGGGCTTGTTTTTAAAGAGACTGCTTCCAGCATTGTTTTAACCTCATTGTATTTAATGAAGACTTTTTTCTATTGGATTTTAACCTCCACTTCACTTCTGTTTTTATGGGATCATTTTTTATTGAAGGATTCTGAAAGCACCGCACTTTATTTCATTTGGACTTTGTTTTTGATTGTTGTTTAGTTGATTTTAATAAAAGTACTTGGCACTTTTTGCACCATCCCCTTGCTCCATTGTAGTGCCTCACTGTCGTGCTCATCGGTAACATTACCGACGGAGACGGGTTTAAGGGCTCCCAGAAGCGAGATGGGAGCATGCAGCGAACCCGCATCGTCACAGACTTTACCTCAAAACTGTAATCTCCTCTCCATCCAGTTCCTCCTCACTTCCTTCATGCCAGAACTTGACTCATGCAAGGTGTGACAGATTGGGGCACTCTCGCTCCCTTGAACCCCTGTCCATGACTCCAGACACCAGGTAAGAGTCCAAATATTGACTTTATTTAATCTCCACAGTGCACAAAGCACCCTCTCCTCCACTATATTCATTCAAATCACAATTACTAACAATAAACCAATCCTCCAGCTCCCAGACGCATTGCCACCTTTCCACCCATCTCAGCTTGCTGTCTGGGAGCTCCCACAGTCTTTTTATATCTCCTGACCCAGAAGTGTTCTCCATCCCCAGTCCATGTGACTCTCAATCACTTCTGGGTCAGGTACAAGTTCTTTTCTTCACCCCGGAAGCACGTCATTCCTCTTGTCCACATGTGCTTCCGGGGCGTAGGGAAAATATCCATTACAGTAATCCCTCGCTATATCGCGCTTTGACTTTCGCGGTTTCACTCTATCGCGGATTTTAAATGTAAGCATATCTAAATATATATCACAGTTATATCACTGGTTCGCCGCTTTCTGCAGACAATTGGTCTTTTAATTTAGGTTACATGCTTCCTCAGTTTGATTGCCCAGTTGATTTCATACAAGGGATGCTATTGGCGGTTGGCTTAAAAGCTACCCAATCAGAGCATGTATTACATATTAACTAAAACTCCTCAATGCTATAAGATGTGCTTCCCGCGCGGTGCTTGTTTGCTTCTCTCTATTTTTCTCACTCTCTCTCCTGACGGAGGGGCTGTTTGCACAGAGGCTGTTTGCACAGAGGACACGGACGCTCCTCTACAAAATGCCGCTTTATCGCGGTGCTTCTGTATACTTAAAAGCACGTATTGATTTTTTGATTGTTTGCTTTTCTTTGCGAGTGCTCTCTCTGACATTCTCTGCTCCTGACGCGCTCCTTTGAAGAGAAGATATGTTTGCATTCTTTTAATTGTGAGAAAGAACTGTCATCTCTGTCTTGTAATGGAGCACAGTTTAAACGTTTGACTAAAGGGTGTTATTTCATGTCTAGAGGGCTCTAATAATGTTAACAGTGTGAGAGAGTTTATAAGGGCTTAAAATATACAAAAATAACCATACAAACATATGGTTTCTACTTCGCGGATTTTCACCTATCGCGGGGAGGTCTGGAACGAACCCCCGTGATCGAGGAGGGATTACTGTATTCCTCCCTGCAGCGTCCCCTAGTGGCCCCCATGGCATCCAGCAGGGCTGCGCATAAAAACTACATTGTCCATGATGCTCTGCTGGTCTTCTGGGGACCTCCATGCTGCAAGGAGGGCTCCACCTAGCGACTTGGGGGTATTGGTCAGGATAATGGGTCGGCCATTCACCACAGTATTCCCCTCCCAGTGACGAATTATAATGATTCAGAGCGGCCTGCCCCGAGAGGGAAGTCTTCCTCCAAGAGGATGTTCCGGTTGAGCCTTGATTGATGTGAATATCTTGGTCCCTGGAGAACCTAGGGGAAATATTAGTCCATATTGACAGCTTGTCCCCCTCTCTCCAAGGACAGTTTCTCCAAATGTGGCCCAACCTTCAGCACCCGTAACACTGCCTCTGTCCTCCTGGTATTCTCCCCCTGTGTGACTGAAAACAATTAGGAAATGTTAGGTCTGCCCCTTGCCTTGCTGGCAGTGAAACCCCTGCCGCCTCTAACTGTATTCTCTCTCCTTTTGTTTTCCTGTCAGGAGACCTCTGTTTTATTTTAGAAGTCTCCTGTTTCATCTGGGGCTTATCCAGAGTCTGAGTCTCTCTATGAGATGAAGAGAGACTCTTCACTGTCTGCACCCCTTTAGTTTTAAAGTTGACCGGTAGCGGCGTCTTTAGGGCCGCCTCACTCCGGGAGCCAGCACTATCCAGCTGCCCCGGCTCGATCGATCCTTCCTCCGACCGGTTAGTCATCGTTGCAACCTCCTTTGTAGGGTACGCAGTGTATTGGCACCCGCTACTTATTAAACGCGGGCCCGGATCACACCGCGTCCCTCTATTATATACGATACGGGTCTTGCTTACCTGTATAACCGCATTATTCATCTCGGGAGGCTCCCCACCTTTTCTAACGGCTCTCTGGCTGCTGCTCCCAATTCCTCTATGTTATTTTCAATGGTCTTCAAGACCTGCAAAAAACTATTAACGGGCTCGATTAACCGTTGGAGTTCCCATAAGTTAATATTATTTACTTCGGCCGGCAGGAGACTTGCTTCCTTGTTCTTCTTACCTGCCGACCGGGAGCCAATGAGCGCGTCCGCTTCTGGCACGTGCTCTGACGGGTCTCGTGGAGGCTTCTGGGACTTGGAGTCCTTAGAGAATCGGGTTGCCTCTTTCGGCAGGCTGTGGTCTGTCTTTATTATTTTTGTGACATCCCGATCAGCCATTTCCCAACCCTTCTTACCTTCTTGTAGGGTGAGCGGTGCCTCACTCGCCTCCCCCTTCCCCTTCGGAATGTCAGAGTCCGTTCCTTTGGGCTCGAAGGCCCAAACAGCAAACAGCGGGTGTGCTCTCGTGTCCCTCTTCGGCTACCGTAATGCGGAAGTCATCTCCCAGGTGCTCGGGCTTTGACAGGAGCAGGCCGTTGTCTTCGGGGCAGTCTCCTTTTTCCCTCTGAGCCTCCAGATGGTCATCTCCGAGGTACATGCACGGAACAAAGTGAGTAATAATAAATGGGTTGTTATTAACGTTCCCGGCACGTACCTCAGGGCGATTGTTGAATCCTGGAGGTTTCTCCGGACTTGTAAGGCAATTCCTTGACTCCTCCCGAGCGTCGGCCATTGCACCTAAGGCTCTCCCGCTGACATTATCACTCTGCTTGCCCTTCCTCTTCCCAATTTTGAACTCAGATATTTCGGGTTTTGCCGATGCTGTGGTGATTCCTGATGGCGTAGTCTTCTCGGGGTTCACTGCCCACAGAATATTTGTATACAGGTCCACTGCAAATGACGCTAGAGTATCCTGCCGACTATGCCACTGTGACAGATTGGGGCACTCTCGCTCCCTTGAACCCCTGTCCACGACTCCAGACACCAGGTAAAAGTCCAAATATTGACTTTATTTAATCTCCACAGTGCACAAAGCACCCTCTCCTCCACTATATTCATTCACATCACAATTACTAACAATAAACCAATCCTCCAGCTCCCAGACGCATTGCCACCCTTCCACCCAGCTCAGCTCGCTGTCTGGGAGCTCCCACAGTCCTTTTATATACACTGACCCAGAAGTGTTCTCCATCCCCAGTCCATGTGACTCTCAATCACTTCCGGGTCAGGTACAAGTTCTTTTCTTCACCCCGGAAGCATGTCATTCTTGTTGTCCACGTGTCCTTCCGGGGCATAGGGAAAATATCCATTATTCCTCCCTGCAGCGTCCCCTAGTGGCCCCCATGGCATCCAGCAGGGCTGTGCATAAAAACTACATTGTCCATGATGCCCTGCTGGTCTTCTGGGGACCTCCATGCTGCAAGGAGGGCTCCACCTGGTGACTTGGGGGTATTGGTCGGGATAATGGGCCGGCCATTCACCACAAAGGTTAGTTTTCTTGGTTGTTTATGGTTAGTTTTTGTATAAATTACAGATTTTTCAAATGTTCATTTTTTCCCCTGTGCTTAAAACAAAGTGTTTACAGCGAGCGGTTCGTAAGGCTGTAGCGTGAACTCTTTCAATGTTAGTTTTCTCTGTTCAAGGTTTTCTCAGTGTTATTCAATGTTTTTACATTTAGCTTACTATTACACTGCGCATTCTATGGTATAATTAACTATGTTTGTCCTTAAAAACTTAAAAAAATATATATATATCTACATACAGTTTGTACGGTCCGGAACGGATTAATTGTATTTACATACAATCCTATGGGGAAATTACTTTGGGTCACGACCAAATTGGGTTGCAACCAGAGCTTTGGAACGAATTACGGTCGTGACCCGAGGTTCCACTGTATATTAACCCCAAAAGTAGAAACATTCCAAGGGACAATAAATGAGTGGAAAAAAGGTTTCAAGGAACTATTTAATTCAGATGAGTGGTATGCAGTTGGTTTTGTTACAAATAATCTTGTATTGGAAGATAGAAATTCTAAATTTCAAAAATAAGAGCCATCATTGGCATTTGATGCATTATTGAGTTTGGCATCATTATTTGATTCTTTTCCAGTACTCTCAATTTCTAAGATTAATTAGATCATCTGTCCCTCACCCAAACACTAACCTTAAAAGTTAGTAAACAGATGGCCTAATGTTAAGATAGTGATTTTGAGGAATAAGAACCCTACTCATGCCTAACGTTCATTTTTATTTTGAAACCCTAATCTTAAAATTAACCCTAAGCCAACCCCCAACCTCATTTCCAAACCAATTCGACTAAAATCTCACTAAAGGTAAGTGGGCTCTTGTGTGTGACGTGGACCTCTCGTTGTAATTGGAGGAATGGAAGGGGCGGAGTCATCTGCCCTCACTCTTCATGGCATTGTGGTGAGAAGGGAGCAGGACATGATTAATGCTGGTGCCCCCTTTTATTATGGACCCAGGAGTACTTCCAGTGCCAGGGCAATTGCCCGATGAAAGCACTTCTGGGTCACATTGAAGTCCATTACAATAGGGAGCTTCTCTATCTGCAGCGCCCTCTTGTGGCACCCAGCAGGGCTGCTCTGCCAGACTACATCTCCCAGCATGCCCTGCTGGTTTACCACCAGGCACCGACATCTGGTGCTGCTGCCATCTAGCGTGCTGGGGGAATATTAAACCTCCAGCGAAGTCTTTCTTTTCCAGCGGGCTGTCTGTCCATCCCTTTTGGTCCTTCCTTTTTAAGTTTGATTCCTTCTTCCTCCCCAGTCGGGATGCCTATATGCCTGTTGGGAGCCACCCATCCAGGTAGGGAACCATCCCCCTTCTGGCCGGGATGCCCATCCAACCCATGTGGCATCTACATCTGATATAAACACTGCTTGTTTCATTGTGTTAATCTAGTCTGGGGGGTCATTTTCTCTTTCCTGGTTTACCAAAGTCACCATCAGAAAAGGGGATCAAATTAGGGCTGAGCTTCTTTCCATCTCCAAACCCATTGGATTAAACTCTCACTGAGGGTAAGTAAGCTCTTGGGTGTGACGTGGGCTTCTCGTTGTAATTGGAGGAATGGAAAGGGCGGAGTCATCTGCGCTCCCTGTGCATCTTCATGGCATTGTGGTGAGAAGGGAGCAGGACAGGACTAGCGCCAGCGCCTCCTTCCTTTCAGGGGTGGTATTGCGTGCCTTTGAATAGCCCAATGGGTCACCTTTTTTTTTCTAATTAGAAGAGTAGGGCTGTGGGAAGAGAAGACAACACCAGCACATTCCCAAGAACTGGACTTAAATAAAGGGAATAATTAAGGATGCACTTCACGTGTGCAGGAGATGTGAAGAAGACGTGTGACGTGACTCGTGTTAAATGATGGAGAGAGGAAAGCACTGAGGATTGTGTAAAAAATAAAATAATGAGCTGTGATTAATGTGTCTTTTAGGTGGTCGGTCCCAGCCCATCCTGTCCCTGAAGCAGGAAGGTGACATCTTTGAGGGCGACTCGGTGACCTTTGACTGCCAGGCGGGTGATCCTGATGCCTGGCAGTACTTGTGGTTAAGAGACGGTACGAATCTTCATGAGAGTTGGGACAACAGCAGCACTCAAATGATAAAGAGAGTCACCCTCGCCGACAGAGGGTCGTATCGATGTTACATAAAGAGGAAAGCTGACCCAATTGAAGAATTATACAGCAACACGATTGAACTGCAAGTGTCCGGTAAGGCCAGGCTCGAGTCACCAGTCACCGTCCACAAGTGTCTGAGCATTAGGCTTGTAAGAGAAATGGACCACGGGCCGTCGACTGACTGTGAGGGTGCCATCAGTCACTGAGAGAAGTGTAAGGTCCTCAAGTTTCGAGTACGTACTTTGTGATGATGATCTCTAAAAAGGGTCCTATGTACAGGAAACATGAGAGATGACAAAAATAGAGGGACGAGGGACAAGAGTAAGGGGCTCTGAAATGAAAGAAAGTCTTAAATGTCACCCTCTTCCAAAGTCTTTGTTCATCATAGTCACAACACGACACAACAATCACAAGAATCTGCAGATCTCATTGATAAAGGGAAGGGGGGGGGGAGGCTGAGGGTGATCAGGGATTGATGAGCTGCCATCTTTCTCTCGTCACATTTCAACTGTCCGTCATTCGTGCTGATCATCTCTCCAAAATCAGACCTTAGCTGACCAAGTATGAAGCACAACGTCTGGTCCAGGCTTCATTCCTGCAACTCATAATTAGCATGAGGACGCCTCATGTGCCGTCAAGCCACTTCAGAAGGTCCACAATGCATCAGCCCATCTTGAATTCAACCAACGAAGATGGGCGCACATCACTCCTCTCTTCATATCGCTAGACTGTAGCAGTTCAAATCCTAAAGAATAGTCAGCGGGTTGGCACCGGGGTATAAGGACAGCACTGGTGAGGTCTTCTGTACCTTCTCGCCCACTCAGATCTGCCAGTGAGCAGCGTCAGGTGATGCCACCTCTGTTTGGTATCAAATCTCAATTCAGATTCCTTTCATATCTCACTCCTAGTTGGTAGATGAGCTGCCCACCTCTAAGATGGCAGATGTTTTGGCAGAAGGCAACGTGCGTTACTTTTCATGCAGACCGGGATTTATGTAGCGGAAGAACATGGAAGTTGGCGAACGCACAGATTTATGCATCTGAATTTTTTTTGTGCGTACGCACATTTTCTGATTTTGTGCGTATGCCATGTTTTATTGTGAATTCTATGCACAGCATTATGCATGAGGCCCCAGGTGATTAGACAAAAATTGTAAAATAGTTTATAGAAGTCCATTTTTGAACAACAAAACACTAATATTGCGAGATTCAGCCATTTTTAAAGAAGGCCAGTTATGCACAGCAACCTTTCACCCACCAGGACATGGTTTCCTCCTGACAGATCAAATCCCAGTAACTGTGTTGCGCAATGTGTTTGGTTTTGTTTTTATTTACTTCAATATTTATGTGAGATTTCGCACAAGCACCACGAGACAAACCGATTATTTCCAGATCTCTTTTGTTGTCTCAGACACTAGTCTGAAACACGGAAGGCGCGGATCAATACTCGACAACTGTCTTGTCTTGAAAAATGAACGTATTTGGGATGCTTTTAAGCTTTTTCTCCATGCCATGTAGACTTCAATGTAAAGCGCCAGAATTGTGTAGAATTTCGAGTTTTCTAGAAGTCCTAACACTAACCTGAGTTTCATTGTCCTGATCTACGCAGCCGTGGAACTGAGATGAGCCTGAGATTAGTGGCTCAGAGTGACCAGAAGGCAACAAACTCAGCTGGGACCTTCTTCTTTCAACAGAGTGTCCAATAGCCATGCTGTCCCTGGATATGGATGGATCACAGCTCTTCACCGCAGAAACCATAACTCTTAGTTGTATAATCACTGGCCACTACAGCGACTGGCGCTACAAATGGTACAAGGATGGACAGGTGATTCCAGATTGGACAAGCACCAGCATTAACAGCCGATTCACTATTTGCTCTGTTGGCAAATCTGACACCGGCTCCTATTCTTGTCAAGGGAAACGAGCAGGGAGGCCATTTCACTCCAAAATGAGCGGGACCCTCAAGGTAACGGTGTCTGGTAAGTAAGACATCTGACTTGTCCAACCAGGTCAACCTCATTGGAATCGCTTTCTGAGCTCACTTCGTGGTACTCCTCCATTGTCCAATCTTGAAATAGAGTTCATCAGCCATCCTTCAATCCTTCAAACTCTTAAGGGGACATTCCACCTCTTGTCATCAGTAAGACATCCAAACATCTGATCTGTCTCATTTGCATTAGTGATTTGGTCCTGAGCCTCCCCCCTTATGTAATCATTTCCTATGGACCACCCATCACTAAAGTCCATCTTTATGAGCCCAGTCCTAGCACCCCCTGCCCTGAGGACAGTTTCATTCCGACATGTGGCTGTCACCTAAACTTGCTGCCCCGTCTTAACTCCACACCCTTGGGTTGTCACACGTGTCCTCCAGACCAGAAGGCCTTGCCATTCCTGCCACCTTGCAGTTTCTTCACCTTTGGTTTTCTGTCACCATTAGTTTCAGTCTACCTCACTTTCCATGGTGGTCCCGCACATGTCACTCTCGTCATTGCCTTCATTTCTATCACGAATATACTGTCACGCTTGGGTCACAGATTTGCACAGAGACACAGGAGGTCGTAGAAACAAGAAGGATTCTTATTCAAACACCGCAAACACATGAGCTTAAACGTGCTCCATGACAAGTCAGAGATGACAGTTCCGCTAGGAGCAGAGAGAGAGATAAAAGCAAACAATCAATTCCAAATCTGACAGGCGCTGCGCGAGGCTTATAAGTCGGCGGAGTACCGCGCGAGGCTTGTATTACGCGTTATAGTGCAAGGATAAGGAGCAATGTGAGGGTGGTCAGGGTTTCAGGCTTTGTGGTTTTCCCAGGGGCGTCTGTCTCTCTTTTGGGGTGCGATCAGACCTCCAGCTCACAATACCAAGAACCTCATTGCAGACCCCCACTGAACCCACCATTACCTCAGGTGTTCAGCTCACTCCATTCTTTTTTTCCCTCCTAGAAGTTCACATGATGGTCTGAATTTCTAAACTCTTTTCCTCACGCTTGTCTCCTCCAGAGCGACCAGCGGCCGAGATCACATCAGTGCGGGGCTGGAGTGACGTATTCAAAAACGAGAGACTCGTCCTGCAGTGTACCGGTGACAAGAAGTACAACGACTGGAGCTACCGGTGGTACAAGAATGGCGAGGAGCTTCAAGAAGGACATGGGAACGGGACGGCAAAAGGCAACACGTGGAGCATTGACCTGATTAACGAGTCACATGGTGGGACGTATGTCTGCAGAGGTGAAAGGTCAAGGAGGCCAACGTACACCCAGAGGAGCAAACCGTTCAACGTGACAGTGAGAGGTAAGAGCGTTAAAGACTGACGGGATTGAAAAACGTCTTTGTGTCCGTAAGTCATACGAAATTAAAGAAGAAGTGTAGGGGATGAACAAAAACAAAATGAAGGAGTAGAACTTGGCCACAAACGCTGGATTCAGAAGGTTCTCAGGCCCCATCACTTGTTCATATTTTGTTGTGCTGAAATCATTTTTAGTTCACGTTTTCCCCCATCAAGAAACCCCAGAATGACAAAGCAAAGCCAAGATAAATAATGAAAAAATTGAACAATCTCGTTGGCACCAGTATTCAGACCCTTCGCTTAGTACTTTGTTAAAGGACCTTGTCAGATAAAACTGACAGACCCCAAGTCCTTGATAGAGGGACCGAGGTCAGTGGGACAGTAACAGAGGCAGACACAGAGGTAGTTTGACAAGCAAGGTGCAATGAATTGTGCAATAAATGGCTAAATAGTCCCTAAAAGTAGCTGAAAGGTGAGAAAAAACACCCAGTAGCTTTTAAAAACGTACTAAAAATGCACAATAAATATCTCAAGCAGCAACAACAAAATTAAAAAATGATTGTGAAAATCACACCCAACCATCTGGGTTCTTCACCCCCAGCACACTCAGTCTTTGACAGGCTCAGCCCTGGACGTCTCGCCCTTCACCCAGCTTGTCCTTTCCTGCCACCCAAACTTTCCCAACAGTCTTTTTATAAGTTCCTCTAGTGATCAAAAGACAAAGGACCTGGATACCCATTCACCTGCCATGCGTCCTGTGCCCCTTTAAACCATGGAGTTAACCCACGCATGCCCCCTGACCTGTTCACCAGACGGCACTGGTTCACCTCATGTTCACCTCCTGACTTCTGCACATGGCGTCCTATGCCCGATCAACTGCACCTCCTCAGCTGGCAGGAAAAGCAGCAAAAAAATAAAAAATTGCAGTTATTAAAACTTTTATTGCGCTTCCCTATCTTGCCGCATCCAAACCCCCGGCAGCACATGAGTGCCACCAGAAGAAACGGACGAACGGTGGCCGATACAACTCCCTGAGGACCCTTTGAGTATCCAAAATCCTCTCAAGATGCTAACATCATCCTGTGCACCTGAAAGGATCGAGAGTACGTGCCAATTCTCAAAATATTATCTCTAATACTGAGGACGGACATAATCATCAGGACACCTCTGGGAGGAACAAGAAACTGCCCTGCAAGAAGCTGGTGAGGGCAAATCTACCCCGACATGGTTGTGAAAGGAGACCTTGGCAGCCATCCCAGTCTTCTTAGGTTTGACGTGACAAGCGTCACCCACTTGGATTTGGAGATTTTCTGCATTCTTCTCTGCAGATCCTCTCAAGCTCTGTCAGGCTGAATGGAGACCATCAGTGCTTAGCTATTGTCAGAGATGTTCGACTGGGTTTGAGTTCAGGCTTGGCTGGGCACCTCATAAACATTCCCAGAGTTGTCCTGTCCTAAGTCAATCTTGTGTTGTCTTGGCTTTGTGCTAAGGGTCTTCATCCTGTTGATAGGTGAACCTTTGGCCCAGTCTGAGGTTCAGTGTGCTCTGCAGCAGCTCTTCATTAAGGATGTCTCTGTACTTTACTTCATTTAGCTTTTCCTCAACCCTGACTAGTCTCCCAGTCCCTGCCAATGGACTTCCATCAGGCTATGTCCTGGTCCAGTAAGTACTCCTGAGGCCAACGAAGTCCCAGAAAGTAGGGATGATGGCTCCCTGTGGCATCCCCTGGTGGCACCCATGAAACTTTACAAGGCTGCCCTACAGGACTTCAATACCCAGTATGCATTGTGTGTGCTTGCACAGGTAGCATCACCCAGGCAGGCTGCCACCTTGTGTACTGGTCAGGTGAACATTGAGTTGGGAGCCCACTGGCAAAAAGAGCTCAGTTGCTCAGACGGAGGAAGGAGAGCCAAAGTAGTGGAAGGTGAGCAGGAGAAACATGAGGTTAGTGCTGTTTAGTTAGGTCCAGGGGACAAAGGGGTTTCTTATTTTTTTGTCTTTTGTTGTACTTTATTGTCCCCTTGTGTGACAAAATCTCCTGACACGAGAGCAACAGTTGAGGTAACAAGCCTGCAGACACCTCTTTTAATTGTCAGCTTTGAAACATAAAAGTCCACAGCAAAATGCAAAGGAGTGCATGCCATCCTGGTGACGTGTAACTAATACGCTGAGTGCTCCGTCTCACTTTGTCTCCAGGATGTAAAGGCCACCATCCTGTCACCTTCCTTCCGTATTTTCAGACGCTGGCCCAATGAGAACAGGACCAATGCAGCCCGCTTCTCCTCTGCTGGTGACCGTGGTGAACTCTGGAGTAAACAGGAGATGCCATTAGCAGCGGTGGTCCACCTTACCTGGAGGTGATATCTGTGGGCTTACCAGAGCCATCCAGCCAATCCCGATGATAACCGATTTAGGCTTTGTTATTAAATCCTATTTTATGTCAAGTGATGGTGTTTAGTGTTGTGAGACGCCTCTACAAGCTGCTATTGTAATGGAAAGCAGGGATCAACTGGTATCCCCACTGGAAAGGATGGTGTTTCCTTGCAGGGAGGACATCATAACAAGCAGACAGCATGGATGTGTCCTGCTACAGGGCCCTCCTTAATGTGTTGGGACAAAGACCCATTTCTTCTTGATTTACTTGGTGGTTTAAAATAACAAACCAAACAACTGAGACGTCGTGATTAATGTGTACACTGCAGACTTTCACTGAAGGGGATTTGCTGACATTTTGGTCACATGACACTTTGTCCACACGGACCCCCCCATTTCAGTGCACCATAATATTTGGGACAACTGGCATCAGAGGTGTTTGTGATCACTCAGGTGGGTTTCATGGCTTCATAAGACCTCTCGGTTTGCTTCTACTCTTTGTAGTCTGCAGTTGTTGTTGTTCAACATGAGGGCAAGAGCTGTGCCAGTGAAAGTCAAAGAAGCCATCATGAGGCTGAAGAACAAGAATTAAACCATCAGGGACATCAGTGACACCTCAGGATGACCAAAATCAACTGTCTGGAATATCATGAAGAAGGAAGAACACACTGGTGGGCTCAGGAATCACAAAGGGACTGGTAGGGCCAAGGAAGACCTCCACTGCTGAGGACAGAAGAATCCTCACTGTGGTCAAGAAAAAGCCCCCAAACGCCTGTCTGACAGATGAGAAACAGATTTCAGGGGGCCAATGTGTGTGTGGCAGAGACGACTATCAGCAGAGGACTTCATAAACAGAAACACAGAGGACACAATGCAAGATGGAGACCACAAACACAGGATGGCCAGATGATGGTTTAGGACTTCAAAGAGCCTGCAGAATTCTGGGAAAAGGTCTTGTGGACAGACGAGATGAAGATGAACCTCATCAGAGTGATGGCGAGAGCAAAGTGTGGACACGAGAAGGAACTGCCTGAGATCCAAAGCAGACCACCTCGTCTGTTAAACATGGTGGTGCTGGGGGTGTTATGGCTTGGGCATGTATGGCTGGCACACTTCTCTTCACTGATGATGGGACTGCTGAATGGAGTGCAACAAGGAATTCTGAGGTGTGTAGGAACATCTGATCTCCTCAAGTTCTAGTAAAGGCCTTTAAACTCAGTGGACGGCACTTCATTTTACACAAGATGATGATTCAGACAGACTGCTGAGGACACACAGGAGTTTATGAAAACTAAAAAAATGGAAAATTCTTGAATGGCAAGCCTGTCACCCAGTTTCAACCCAGTTGAGCAGGCCTTCCATATGCTGAAGAGAAAACCTAAGGGGACAAGAAAACAAGCAGGAGCTGAAGATGGCCTGCATTAGAGCCTTGGTAAGGCATCACCAGGGAAGACCCTCAGCACCTGCTGATGTCTCTGAATAGCAGATGTCAAACTGTCATTGAGTGTGAGGGATAAACGACAAAGTCCTAAATATGACAACGGCTTTAATTGACCTGCCATTGTCGCGTCCAAACATTATGGTGTCCTGAAAAGGGGGGACCGTGTAGACAAAGTATTGTGTGACCAAAATGTCTGCAAATCCCCTTAAATGAAAGTCTGCAGTGTGCAGTTTGATTACAACGTCTAAATTGGAGCAGATGGCCAAATCAAGGAGAACTGTGTCTTTGTCCCTAACATTACAGAGGGCACTGCGTGTAATAAGAGCTTAATAAGAGGCTTCTCGTGGTCTTAAGACAATTACAAAGCATCAGTGGAGTGGTGTGGTAAGAAGCCACAGTCTGCAAGCAGCCCTAACTAGAGTCTCTTCTCTTCTCTTCTCTTCTCTTCTCTTCTCTTCTCTTCTCTTCTCGTCTCTTCTCGTCTCCAGATCGACCAATGCTTTTCCTCACGATGAGACCTGCATGGCAGACGGTCTACTATGGAGAGATGGTGACCCTCAGCTGCCAGATGATTGCACATATTCCTGGACTGCAGTATCAATGGTATAAAGATGGTGACAGATTGCAGGCACCTTACCCCATTGGGCACAGAGTGGAGAGCCACATCTACTCCATTAGCTCCGTCGCTCGGTCTGATCAGGGCGAATACAAGTGCCAGGCCTACAGCGGAAGACCATCTGTTCAGTTGTACGCCAGCGATCCTCTTATGTTAAAATTAAGTAAGTCCTCTTTAATCAATGACTGCACTGTCTGCAGGTCCTCCCTGTCTTTGTGTGCCTTCATGTCCAGGTACTCCGGTTTTTTCCTACAATGTGCACTTCAGGGTTAGTTGGCAACATTTGATAGGCTTTGTGTGAGTGAGTTCAGCCATGCGCATGTATGAAGTGACATTCTGTCCAGGGTGGTCTCCGGCCTTGGGCTCAGTGATAAAGTAGTCATTGAACTGAATTAAATGGGTTCAGTGGATGGATGGATGGAGTTTAATCCAAGATTCTTTTAACTATCAATCCATAGTATAAAATCGATCCTGCATTTGTAACCACCAGGGGGCACCACAAAGCCCCAGACTTCAGACACAGCAACGTCCAAAAGGCTTCTGGGTTTAAATAAAAGAGATTTATTTAACCAAAACACCCTCACAATAATAATAATATCATGGAAAGATCTAAATACAATAATTGTCTCAATTCTTCATCCTAGATCTGGATGGATCTATAAAAGAAGGAGGAATATAAATCAGGGCCCGACCACAGGGGTTCATCTGACAAATCTATAAAAGTGAATATCCTACTGTTTAGTAGATGTGTCCTTTTCCTTGCAGCGGAGCATCCAGAGGTTTCTCTCGAGTGGACGCCAATGTGGACGGTCCTGTTTGCAGGAGAGGATGTTACATTCAGCTGCAGAGTCGAGGGAGATTCCCAGATGAAGACGTTTCGGTGGTTCGTGGCAGCAGCAAACAATTCGAAACAAACTCTGTCCTGTGAAAACACCCCAAGCTGTCCAGTGACGTTTTCTGACAAGAACCAGAGCGGCCTGTACTGGTGTGAGACGGAATTAGGAGAGAGACGCAGCAAAGCGGTGGACTTCACCGTGACGGGTGAGCCATAAGTGGATGTTTTTAAATCATTAAATGTGCTGAGTGAGTGAAGCTGAGGCCTTTTATACAAAATATCTGTGATGGCGGCATCTGAAGCCTCAGGAAGATAGAGCGGGCTTAAAGGAGAGGCTGGCCTCACTTGGTGTGCGACCCCTTAGCTCTCTAGCTCTCTACTTTCATTTCATTCGTGTGCTTGTCTTGTACAGTTTTCATCTGTCACTTGATCACGCCAGAAAGCACAGTAGCCATGTCTTTATAACAGTCAACACTGCCTGAAATACACAGACATGTTTAAGCAAAGTCACTCAAAACTCAAAGGTACTCAAAAACCGAAAATGTCTTTTTCTTCTTCTTCTTATCACTGATCTACAAAAAAATATTTTTTGTTTGCTTCTGGGAACTTCAGAGCATCTCTTAATTAAGTTTTTTACACTGATTCTCGTATATGAAATCAGAATTAAGCTAGCACGTTCAGGTTTTTGAAATACACATCATTGACATTTTGACACTTTTGAATATCAATGGGGCGGCACAGTGGCACAGTGGGTAGCGCTGCTGCCTCGCAGTTAGGAGACCCGGGTTCACTTCCTGGGTCCTCCCTGCGTGGAGTTAGGTGGATTGGCAATTCTAAATTGCCCTTAGTGTGTGCTTGGTGTGTGTGTGTGCGCCCTGCGGTGGGCTGGCGCCCTGCCCAGGGTTTGTTTCCTGCCTTGCACCCTGTGTTGGCTGGGATTGGCTCCAGCAGACCCCCGTAACCCTGTGTTAGGATATAATGGGTGGATGAATATCAATATAATATATCAACACGATATTTTTTTGATGTGTTTATTCTGAAAACAAACCAGAAAATGATACCAGAGACACATTAAAGCATATTGATGTCAATTTACCTCAATATAAAAGCGAGGTCAGCGTGCCCAAAAATGTTGGAGGCCCTCGCTTTTGCGCTTGTACTGCACATCCGTCTCTCTCTTTGCAAGAACCAGCTGTAGTCACCCATCATGCTCGGAGTGAATTTTCCCCAATATCAGTTTTCCATCACCTTTGTATCCTGATGAAATCTTCCCCCGTGCTCATCTCTGACATCGCTTAGATTTGGTAGAAAAAAGTCGAGATGAGAATGTAAAAAACGCGTCTCCAGTGACCTTCTGGCTCCCGTAAGCGGATACGCTTTCAGCAGGTTCTCCGAAAGTTCAGCGTTATTCTCTGCTCTGTGACTGTCAAGAAAATTCTGGACAACCCGCACGAACGAGGGGGCTGATTCAGTGGGCTTCAGTTTCCTTTTCAACTCCTCGTCAAGCATCAGTTCACAGATTTCAGGGCCAACAAAAACACCTCCCTTCATTTTGGCTTCACTTTTCTCGAGACCAAACTTATGTCTTAAAAGCTGAAACGCATCGCCTTTACTGTCCAGTCACCCTAGTTGTCCAAAACCTGGAACATCATAACTTTAAAATGGGATGTGCTGCTGGACGAAAATGGTTTTCAGATTTGGAGTCAGCAAGTGAAATTTGTTACAGTACAGATGAAAGAATCCCAGTAGCAAAATGCTTGTTGACCAGTGTTACCATTATTATTATTATTATTATTAATCTTCTTCTTCCTCCTCTTCATCCTTTCCCACTTCCATTTGGGCTCAATGCGCCTGATCAACCTTCTCCACTCACCTCGGTCCTGTGTGTTTTATCACAGTAGGGTCCTCAGGTGAATGTAAATGTGGTCAGACTCTCCCAAATCGCAACTGTAACCCTCGTATTTTTACTCTTCCTGGCTGGTCACTGTCAGGGTTGATGGCTACAATAACTAAATTCTTCCCCCTTTGTCTTTTATATCTTTGACCCCCAGTCAAGGTTCTTCTTCTTGTCATCATCATCACCTCTTCTCACATCTATGTCGGGTCGATGTATGTGATCAATCCTTCTACATACGACTGGGTCCTGCATCTCCTTTTCCTTCAGGTCTTGTTTCTCTTTATCCATCCACCACTGCTTTGGCATTCCTCTGCAGCCAAGGTTGTGGACCTGAACTGGAGCCTCCATTTTGAATCAGAGGTCTCATCGGTGAACTGTTCCTGTTCTGCAGTGCTGAAATTAGCAAGACACGATCTTACACACATGAGACCATTGCATTATGCAGCTCAGTGACCTCAATGAGTGATTTCAAGCTCTCACATGAGACTGTGGTGCCCTTGTTGTCCTCACATCTCCAGTTTTTCTCTGAAGGGTGTAGTCATACCTGAAAGCTGTGGATGGTGGGCATTGCTGCCCTGCAACATTACCTTCTGTTCAGTGAGTTCCTGAGGCTTCATTAGGAAAGTGTCCTTCTCAAACCTGGGGACAAGTTCATCTCATTTTGTCCTCCAACAAGATTCTAATCCCATCACGCAGCTCAAATACCTTCCCACGTCCAGATCCATCGGGAGCCATCGGGATTCGTTGTAAAATAAAACGGAGATCACAGAACGTTAGTAATCAGTTCTTTCTTGAGCACGTCTGGCCGTTGTCATTTTCATGTAATGGAACATGCAAAGTTATTCAGTTGTGATAAATGTTGGACTGAGATGTCATGATGGATGTGTTTCAAAATGTAAGGAGAGTTAGCTGATAAAAGCAACTTCACATCTAACTTTGCACAATTGCGAGAAATGTTTTTTCCTGGTAAAGTCTTCAATAGGAGGAATAAATGAGTGGAACTGTGTTTTCCTCTAGGAGGCGCTAGCTCCCTTGACATAACGTTCGTTTTGCAATCGCGGCGTCTTAAGTAACCTAAACCTATATAGATATAATATAAAAAAGGCGATACCCCTCCCTTTGTAATGCGGCGGTAAGAAATTACATAGGAGAAATAACTTTGCTTTCTTTAATGACGGTTGACACGGCATAACAGACGAGGAAGCCATGACAAGACTATCACTGAAGTAGGAGCTCGATGTACACAGTCTGCCATTTTCATTGCTGCGCTTGAAGGATTTTCAGGATCAGATGACGGTATCTCCCATCCATCCATCAGCTTCAAAGGTGTGCCGGGCAATGTGCCAAGGCTTTATACTCTTTCTCCATGTGCAGGCCCCACTTTGGTAAATCATGTGATTCCAAACAAGGAAAAGAAGATCCAACACCGACTCCGCCACACAGAAATAGTCCACGCACGTTGCCCATTTCGCAGTTGTCCTTAACTTGTCTTGTCTTCTAATGCCTGCCTAGCAGTAGTACATGTGAGAAGATATATATATATATAAATATTTGTACAGAGCACAGTGACATATTAAACTTAGATTCTGATTGCAGACTGGGATTGGGAGGCTGTGCCCGGTGGAATGGGCAGTGCTCTTCAGAGCCAGTGCTATGTTCTTGTGGACTTCAGAATTTTGAATTTGAATTTCTTTGAATTTATTGAATGTTATTGGGTGGTATGGTGGTATGGTAAGGAGACCAGGGTCTAAGCATACGTTTAATATGTCATTGTGCTCTGTGCAAATCTATCTTATATTTTGTCACTCACGAGTGGTACAGCAGACACATCGCCAGGTTAAGCACACCAGAACGGCCAAGCAAGCAATAGGACAACAAGGGAGACTCAGACAAATGGAAATCGTGTGCCGTCAGACTGTGGGAGCTGTAATCGTGTGCCATTTCTATCTGTTAAGTCAGCACCCAATTGTGTCCTTACTCTTTGGAATTGCATGCTTGTCTGAGGGGGCCCTGGGACATTGGGGGGCACACCTTTGAAGCCAATGAATGGATGGAAGATGTCACCACCTGTTCCTGAGAATGCCTTCCATATCTGCAATGATGACACTGACAGGCTCCACTCCTCGGGCCCCCACTCCAGGACGGGGTCTTGTCACTGCCTTCGTTACTATCTGTAATGTAAGCCGCAATGAAACAAAGTGAAGTTACAGTATCTCTCCAACGTGATTCCTTACCACCGTATCACTAGGGAGAGGTATCATCTTTTATGTTATATCTCTATAGATCCGGGTTAAGTAGCATGCCACAATCACAAAAGAACTCATTCCCAGGGAGCGAGCGCCCTCTGCAGGACACACAGGGTACACATCCCGAGTCCTCCCCGTGTCTTCATGGGTTTCCTCCCATGCGGGTCAGTGGCATTGGTGAAACTAAACTGTCCTTGTGTGTTGTGATCTCCATGTGACAGACTGGTGCCCCGTCCAGTGTTTGTTCCTGCCTTGTGCCCCTATGCCAGCTGGGATAGGCTCCACCCCAATGGCCCTGGTCTGAATTATGCAGGTTAGAAAATGACAGGGTGCTTTTTGTTGATCCTGTGTGACTTAAGGTCATTTATTTTTTCATGAAGATACTTTAAATGAATGAATTTACAAAGAGTAAGAAGGTAAGAACTCGATTTCCAAACCCTGTTTCTGATGTTAAAGTGGGACTTTCATGCCATGACACAGTGAGTGGCTCCCAAAGGTCACCTTTCACCTTCAAATCTCTTTCCTTTGGTCTCTCAGCAGACATGGTGGCTCTGCAGACTCCTCCACTGCCACTCACGGAAGGAGACAACGTGACGTTCGGCTGCCGCACTCAGAACCCGACAAAGTACACGGCTAAAGTGTTTCATGAAGACCAGGAGATGTTGCCATCTGGAGGGTACTTCCCGGTTGAAAAGGAGCACGAGGGACGATACAAATGCGCTGTGTTCTCTGATCAGACCCTGCTGAACTCATCTGAGGAGCTCCACATCCCAGTCCGAGGTGAGCCGTCCTCCTAACCTCAGCCGTCTAATGCACACACTTACATGAGGCGCGTTTGACTGTTTAGTAGGCCATATGACCTTCTGGTATCTTTATCTATGATATAATAAAACACTCAGATCAGGTCCCTCGGAGCAATTTGATTGGTCAGTTTGGCTTTTGGTGACACGATCAAAAGAGGAATGGCAAGTGTGAGATGCACGAGGAAGAGAAGTGTCATAGGTGGTGCGATGAAAGACGGGAAGCATAAAAACGGACAGGCGACGAGAAAGGTGCCTTGAGAGTCTGAGAAGCAGGCATTATGGGAACACACTTGAGAAACCGGTGAGCGATGTTCAGGGGGATACAGAAGAAAGGGGCAAAATGGTGTAAAAGATAGCAAATATATTTATTCTATGAGGATACATGATGCAACACAACATGTCTGCATTGGCTTATGGGTACTTTGAACACGCAGAGCGCACCGCTTGACTGGAGCTGAGGTCAAATGAACATGGATTTGCACCATTGTTGAACAACGCATTGTAGTGACATTTCTAAGGGCAGAGAAAGTGAAAGCCCTTGAAACATCCAGCAAACAAAGATGTTGGCATAGCGAGGTCGCATTGCCACTCCACTGCCCCCAATGAATAAAGATGTTAGCAAAAGAGAAGACATTGAGGGCAAGAGCCAGTTCTGCCAGCCTGATCAGGGTGTTCATGAGACCATCCTGGACTGGGCCTCACTTAAATGCCCGTCTGAGGGCAATGAGACCTTCATCGTGAAGGATGACTGTGATACAGAGAGGTGATGTCCATGGCACACAACTGTGACACCCAAAGCTGTCAAACAACTGGAGAGCAGGGTGGGTATCTTTTAATTGTGAAGGGAGACCTTCAACTGGTGGTCTCATAAGACTGTCAAGAACAGCTGAAACATGAGTAGTGGGACGACTGCATCCAGAAATAATTGTGCATCACGGCTGGTCCAGTTTGTGGATTTTGCTCTCCATGCAGGTGAAAGAAGCCATCCGTAAGCTGAGAAAAAAGAAAAAACCCATCGGAGAAATTGCTACAATATTACGAGTGTCAAAATCTCCAGTTTGGTACATCCTGAGAAAGAAAGCAAGCACTGGTGAACTCAGCAATGCAAGAAGACCTGGACGTCCACGGAAGACAACAGGGGTGGATGATCGCAGAATCATTTCCATGGTGAAGAGAAACTCCTTCAGAACAGCCCACCAAGTGAACGACACTCTCCAGGGCTTGGTCGGCGTATCGATATCCAGGTCTACCATAAAGAGAAGACTGCATGAAAGGAAATCCAGAGGGTGCACTGAGAGGTGCAGGCCACTCATAAGCCTCAAGAATAGAAAGGCTAGATTGGACTTTGCTAAAGAACATCTAAAAAAGCCAGCAGAGTTCTGGAAAAACATTCTTTGGACAGATGAAACCAAGATCAACCTCTACCAGAGTGATAAGGGCAAGAAGAAAGTATGGAGAAGGAAGGCGTGGAACAGCTCATTATCCAAAGCATAGCACATCATCTGTAAAACACGGTGGAGGCAGGCAGTGGCATGGCTGCCAGTGGCACTGGGACACTCGTGTTTATTGATGAGGTGACACAGGACAGGAGCAGCCGAATGAATTCTGAGGTGTTCAGAGACGTACTGTCTGCTCAAATCCAGCTAAATGACGTCACATTGATTGGGCGGCGGGCGCTTCATGATACAGATGGACAATGACCCAAAACATACAGCCAAAGCAACCCAGGAGTTTATTAAAGCAAAGAAGTGGAAAATTCTGGAATGGCCAAGTCAGTCACCTGATCTTCACCCCACTGAGCAGGCATTTCACTTGTTGAAGACCAAACTTCGCACAGTAAGGCCCACAAACAAACAGCAACTGAAAGTAAAGGCCTGGCAGAGCATTAAAAAGGAGGAAACCCAGCATCTGGTGACGTCCAGGAGTTCAAGACTTCAGGCTGGCATTGCCAGCAAAGGGTTTTCAACCAAGTATTAGAAATGAACATTTGATTTCCAGTTATTTATTTTGTCTAATTACTTGAGCCCCTGAAATGAAGGGATTGTGTTCATAAAATACTTTAGTTGCCTCACATTTTTATGCCATCGTTTTGTTCACCCACTGAATTAAAGCTGAAAGTCTGCACTTCAACGTCATCGGAGTTGTTTCATTTCAAATTCATTGTGGTGATGTACAGAAAGAAAATTTGAAAAAAGTGGTCTCTGTCCAAATACTTATGGACCTCACTGTAGACCCTTATTTATTAATACGTAAGTGACATGTTTCTTATAGTTCTGTTAGCACCATACTTTATTATTTGGAAAGACTTAATTCTAAATATTTCTTCCTCATAGAATTCCAGCCTGTTAGTGAAACACGACCTCCCTTCTCTGACCCCATGCTGACTGTTCCTAATAACTTCTGTCCTTGCCAGGTGTTGCTCCATCGTCTCCTTAATAATTCCTTCCATGTGGAGATCTGTAAAGAACAGTGACCTGGGATAAGGCTGCCAGTCTAATTGTGGTATTCATTTTCCTTTTGCATGTCAGATTTCTTCTCCAGCGTTACCCTCAGCGTCTTTCCAGGGCTCTTTGTGTCTGAAGGGCAGACGGTTAATCTGACGTGTGAGGCACTGAAGAACAGTTTCCTCGATCTCCCCGTCAATTACAGCTTTCTTCACGAAGGGGTCTTGATATCAGCTGGCACAGATGCCGTTTACAGCTTGTCCAATGTGAAGATGAACTCCTTTGGGACGTACAGCTGCATTGCTTCAAGTGAGCATGGAATCGCTAAGGAGAGTGCGGTGCTGAAGATTCGCCTGGCACGTGAGTTATAATCTATGACGTATAAAACTGAAGAATTGGAGCGCATTGTGCTCAACCACCTCCATTAACCGATACAACTATGCTGCCTCCTAATCACTTGTGTGACAAAATAAAATGTATTATTGTTATTATTACGTGTGTTTAAATTAGTGCTAACCAAAAATATTCAAAGTAGATGTGCAAAAAAATAGAAGTCATTTATGTTAGTGTGATTGGACTTTTTATCAACGTATATTTAACAGTAGTAGAAATAGCATTAGGCCCATTCATGACAAATGTACTCTTTTATGAAGCCCTGACGCAGCTACTGGTATAAAACACTAAGCACAGACACTTCTAATGTCTATATTTTATAATCATCTGGATATCGATGTGAAGTATCAGCCAGCTGCAGCAAAACAGAACGGACCTCTAAGTGCATTCTGAACTGTCGACATGAATCAAGACAAAGCGTCTGACAATGTCTTAGTAATACCAGCGATGGAGTAGCTACTTGAGTAGATGTACTTGGATGGTGGCAGCGTCGTCTTCTTCAACAGGTTCTGGTGATCAGCTGGTAAACTGCAGTAAATCCTTGAAATATACGATGACTCCAAACTCGGTTTTCTCAGAGATCCTAATTTCGACACCTGCACGCTCCTCACTTTGCAGCCTGAACCTCGTCACACTTTCCGCGGTTCTTTTGAAAAAAACGGGATGGTGACGTCTCTTTAGCCAGGAATGAGCTACAGTAGGAGATTCAGGGAGGACAGCGTGGAGAGATCACGCACACAAGCATGGTGGAGCACTGCAGGCTGCCATGACAAGGTGGAGGGAAGTCCTAAAAACTGATTTTCTTAAAAGGGTGACATACCTGAAAAGTGTAAAGGAGGGCCGAGCCCCTCTTACTAAGACCCCTCTGTCATTTTCCAGGTGACTGGAGCCCCATCATAAGGTACGCCATTGGGAGCGTTTTGCTGCTTTGCCTGATCGGAGTGATGACTTTGATTCACATCAGGACGACGGAGGCCTCTGGTAAAACTACAGCATCTGTTTTACTTAAAGACACTCGTGAAGACGCTCTTGTCTGATTTCTAATTGCATGACAGCAACAAAAGAGATGACCAGGATCGGTTTCTTTCATAATTAACAATAATCCTTTTTTTAAATCCGTAGATGCCAGTCTTGTAGTGAATCCAAGAAGAACTCCAGCCTGAAACCGTCATTACAGCAGCCCAGGGTCTCCTTCCTTTGTCCTACCAGTGGATTGATTGATGGAGCTTCGATGTCAAATTGCAGGTTTAGGAATCTTATGTTCACAGCATCAGTTATCGACTCCAATCTGGCAATTCAACATGGCTGTCTGTGGTCTTATGTCCTTACGTCTGCCAACTGTTACAAAGTGACTGTACACTCACATTACAATTGACGTGTGGTGACATTGGTGTCTTTATAAAAAGTGTCGTGTGCCAGCGCTGACCATCAGTGACTGCTGAACGTGGTGCCATATGATTGGCTTCTATTTCTCAAACCAATAAACAGGCCTGGCTTACCCGAGGTGTCCTTTGGAGACTTGACAGGCACTGCCAGGCGCTCTCTTTCAGTCGTTCCGCAATTTTGGTTTCATAGTTCTTTTCATAAAAAGGCTTGCAGAGTTCTCACTGTACTGATTTCTTCCCCTTTCTTGGTTTAGAAAAGCAATTTTTGGACGCTCCGTGTTCTGAAAAGGAATTCCTTAAGTGCGCAGTTAAGTTAATTAAGTCATTTGGCAGTCCAGTCCACAGCAGGACATGTCGCACCCCGAGTTGGGCTGTGGATCTCCTTTACTAACATAAAGCAATAAATTCAGTTGGGGTTTTAACTCCGGATACCCCGTTTAGCGCAGGTAAGGAGATAACGTTTGAAATGAAAGCCGTAAGAAGACCCCGCTGACAGGTACTGTGAAGCCGCGACACAGACAGGCAGAGACAGCCCTTCCAGCACAACACACACCTTTATTCTTCCGTGGGGAAGCGCTTTTCTATTTGCACGTTTCATACATCATCAATAGTCAGAGCACAGTCCTTCCGCCTCCAGTCCTCCACACAGGTTTTGTCCTTCTTCCTCCCAACTCTGGCCCCCCAGTACAGGCGACTGGCTCCAGGTCCTTCATTAGGGGATTACTCCCTGGAGCGGTGGATGAAGCCCAATGTAGGGCTCTGCAGCTCCCACAGCTCCCCTTGGCAGCATCCCTGGAACCCAGCAGGGCTGAGCTGACCAATACCAAGTCCCATGAAGCTCTGTGGGACTCCGAGGGGCTGGTACACCCCATGGGTGCTGCCAAATAGGAGTCTGGGGGAGATAGCGCCATTCAAAAACTCTCTCCCCTGGGCGTCCTGGCCAGGAGAGAGCCCTGCCCGTCCAAAACAGTATCCATCTCCAAAAAGATCCATATTCTTCTATGGAGGCTACAAGAGAAGAAGTGAAGTTATGTCGGTGTGAACGTGATGGCAGGTGTCTTCAGGGAGGACTTCTCTCAGGCCTGGGAACAGGAATGAAAACCCGTATGATGAACTGAGTAACCGTCTCTTCCAATTCCCCTGTGTTTATCTAAATCGGCCCCCATAAGATTCTCACGATGTTTGATGAACTGTTGAGGACTAGGAGCTCCAAAGCACTTAAGTCCCAAGAAATCCCAAAAGCACTTCCAACAAATGTTCACTATGTTAGTAATTGTCCTGACTCTGCAAAAAAACAGACAACCAATTTTTTGAGTTTAACTGGGAGACACGCGCAAAAGACAAAATAAAACAAATAAAACAAAAAAAAACGAAGCGAACGAAACACAGACGAGAGGCAAGAATCACAGACAGGAGACAAAAAAATCAAAAACCAGGGAAGACATGAGAATAATTCACAAAGAGAATCACTAGAAGGGTTTTGAAGGATTGTGCCCTGCGGTGGGCTGGCACCCTGCCTGGGGTTTGTTTCCTGCCTTGTGCCGTGTGTTGTCTGGGATTGGCTCCAGCAGACCCCTGTGACCCTATAGGGATGGATGGATGGATGGATGGTTTTGAAGGATTTATCTGCAGCTTAGTACAACTGCTGACCTTTAATCCTGTCTGCTGATGAACTGCAGGTTATGAGCCCCGGAGACCACGTCCCTAGAAATGTGGAACGCAGACCTAACTACGGTATGGAAAATGGCTTCCACAATTCAGCTCTAATTGTGATGTAATAAGGGTGAGCACCGGGTCCTTATAAAATAAAAGGTTTATTCTCGCAAAATGATTTTCAATACCAATGAAGCTCTGTGGAGCTCAAGAAGCAAAGGAATTGCCCAAAAAACACAAAGGCAACCCACTGCAAGTAACATCCCAATACAGTATTCAAGAAAGGCGGTCAAATGCACAGCAGGAAGGTCAAAAATTCCAAAATATGCCAAAGTGACAAACACAGCAATGACGCAAAGAACTCAACAATCCCTGAGCGCAGCTACAATGAACCACCAGGGGCTGTGGGAGACCCTCCAGATTTATAAGGCAGAGGGCAGTGGTTGGCAGTGATTGGCAGGTGGCCACGCCTCTTTTTACACATAGTAAATATCTACACTTTTTCTAAAAATACTTAAAGGTAATTCTTGTTACACCATTTTTGTAGCTTGTTAACAAAGTTAAGATTATGAGAATTCTTGTTATATTTCTGCCTTTTTTATGTCTGCTGTTGTAACCCAGCAATGCCTTTTAGGATTAATAAAGGATCTATCTGTCTATCAAACTGCACCTTCCAAACCCCAACCACAACTTCACCGGCACAGTCCCAGGTTCAAATATGTATTTTATTTATTCAACAAAGTACCTTTAACAGACTTCTTCTTTCATAGCAGAGAACAGCACTGCAGAGCAAAACAAACTCCTTTCTCTTCTCTTCTCTTCTCTTCTCTCTCCTCGATGAGCGTCTATCTATTGTGAAAACCTAACCTGACAATCCAGACACAGAGGCGCTCGTCCCAGCACACACAGGCGTCTTTCTCTCCTTGTCTCTTCTGCCTCCACTCCTCCCTCAAGCTTCGTCCTCCACCTCCTGGCTCTGGCTCTCATTTTATAGGGCAGGGGTCACCAAGTCCGGTCCTGGAGGACCACTGTGGCTGCAGGTTTTAATTCTTACCCTTTTATTTAATGAGTGCCGTGTTTGTGCTGCTAATTAACTTCTTGTGAATTCATTTTAATTGAATTGCTTTTTTAAGATTTGTTCCCCTGAATTTCTTCATTTCTTTCCTTAAATGGCACCCAAACAGAAATGAAATGTGAAGTGAGGGACCAACAGGAGACCAACTAAGTCAGGGCCTCAAACTGCAACCAATTTCACTCCAACCAGCTGCTTAATGAGGCGCCGATTCTTGTTGTTAGTTAAACTCGTTCTTTAATTCTGTGGCTTGTCGCTGCTCTTGTGGTGCATTAGCAGACATTTCTGAAATTGTGGATTTTCTCTTTTCTGTTAAAATGTTTTGTGGACCTGAGCAGATCCCGAGACCTTCACCTTTCTTTCTTTTCAGATATTGTATGATGGACGCCAGTTGTTTTGGCTCATTTTGTATCTCGTTATTGTTTGGCTGCTAATTAAGGAAGAAGAAACAATTAAGGCTTCTGAGTCTTCAAGAGCAAATCAATTAAAATGAGTTTAAAAGAAGTTAATTAGAAGCAAAAACAGGTCACTCATTAAGAAAAGGGTTAGAATGAAAACCTGCAGCCCCTGCGGCCCTCCAGGACTGGACTTGGCGACCCCTGTTATAGAGCACTCAGAAGTGCTTCAGTTGGTCCATGATCTCCTTCTGGCTGCACTTCCAGATATCTCTCTATCTATCTATTCTAGTGCCTTTCACTTTTGTCTATTTAGAATTCCTTTCTCACTTTATTATAGAGTTCCTTTCTTCTATCTATCTATCTATCTATCTATCTATCTATCTATCTATCTATCTATCTATCTATCTATCTATCTATCTATCTATCTATTATATAGCGCCTTTCACATATCTGTCTATCAATTATACAGCACCTTTCACATATCTATCTATCTATCTATCTATCTATCTATCTATCTATTATATAGCGCCTTTCACATATCTATCTATCTATCTATCTATCTATCTATCTATCTATCTATCTATCTATTATATAGTGCCTTTCACATATCTATCTATCTATTATATAGCGCCTTTCACATATCTATCTATCTATCTATTATATAGCACCTTTCACATATATTTCTATCTATCTATCTATCTATCTATCTATCTATCTATCTATCTATTATATAGCACCTTTCACATATCTATCTATCTATCTGTCTATCTATCTATCTATCTATTATATAGCGCCTTTCACATATCTATCTATCTATCTATTATATAGCACCTTTCACATATATTTCTATCTATCTATCTATCTATCTATCTATCTATCTATTATATAGCACCTTTCACATATATTTCTATCTATCTATCTATCTATTATATAGCGCCTTTCACATATCTATCTATTTATCTATTATATAGCGCCTTTCACATATCTATCTATCTATCTATCTATTATATAGCACCTTTCACATATCTTTCTATCTATCTATCTATCTAAACATTGAAATTGGTAGGAGACAACAAGAAATAACATTCTGTTATGCACAAGTGACAGAATGGTGTAGAAGAAAGTTTAACTGTTTTGCAAACATTAATTGTCAATTGAGACATGTGACAAAGCAATTGTAAAAGAACTTTACATTTTTAAACCTGCGTCTATCCAGCAGGGGGCGCTAGCTAGCTGACCTCGATATCATATAAAAAGGTGATACCCCTCCCTTAGTGATACAGCGTAAGAAATCACATAGGAGAATTAACTTTGCTTTGTTTAATGGCGGCTTACGCGGCATAACAGATGAAGGAAGCCACAACAAGACCTTTGTGTAGAGTCTGCCACAAATATTTCAACCATTTATTGTATTACAATTTTTTGACTTTGACAATTCACAGTTAATGTAATGTATATTCACAGGAATTTCTTTTACAGTGCGCCTCTTTTCCCCAAAATTTACATCAGGTTGAGTTCTGAAGATCCCGAAACTCCTCCTGTCCGCCTCACTACTTAGTCACTGTTGTGTCTGCGGTTCTCTATTTGAGTGAAAACGTTCTAATGTTTGTGTGAATTCAAACAAGTGTCCATCAGTGTCCCTGAGGCCAGGATGTCACTTTTAACTGTCATCTTACCACACAAAGATGTCCCATAATGCAACATGCAAATGTACAGGAGTTTGCTGTCTAATGAGAGAAATGGCTTAGCCTGCTGTGATTCCACTATACATTTATCATTACAGTATTTTATTGAGAAAAATTACAGTTAATGCCTGTGAAATGCTGGCAAGTTTACACAAACAACAGAAAAGACATAACAACAAGTCAAGTCAAGTCAACTTGGGTAGCATGCACTGGTACAGTGGGTTGCCGCACCCACCACACAATGAAACAACTTCGCTAACCCCCAGGCAGACACGTGGTCCAGTCCCACCCTCCTGAAATGACCCTCTATCTGCCTCAGCCTGGTGTTACGTGGGCGACCCCTTGGCCTGGTCCAGCCACTCGGGTCTCCAACAATGAGGATCTTACGAGCTGATCACCCTCGGGTAATGGTGCCACATGGCCGTAGTGTTGTAACTGACGTTCCCTCACAATGCAGGTCATGTGCCTCATTTGGGACTCCTTGAGCAACACAAAGTCAAACCAATGGCACCCAAGGATTCTCCAAAGAGACACACGTGAAGGAGTTCAGTCTTCGTCTCAGGTCACTGATATCGTCCCTGTCTCACAACCATATAGCAAGACAGCAAGCACCAGGACTCTAAAGACTTGGACCTTCACCCTTTTGCAGATATCAGGAGTGCCACACACACCTCAGTGACCTCACGACCCCCCATGTTCTCCCAATCCATCTACTGACTTCACAGGAAGAGTCACCAGAGTCACATGAATGTCAATGCCGAGGTCAGTAAACCTCTCAATGACGAGGTCGACACTCTCTCCGCAGACAGACACACTGCTGATGGCCGTGCCCAAGAGGTCATTAAAGGCCTGATCTTTGGTTTTTATCAGGACCCTCACAAGCCCAGACACTCAGACCCCTCACTCAGTCTCTTGAGTGCCCCGATCAGAGCCTCCATTAACTTCATGAAGATCACAGCATCGTCAGCAAAGTCAAGATCAGTGAATCGTTCTTCACCAACAGATACCCCCCACCCGCTGGACCCCCCGACCTTGCCCACCATCCAGTCCATACAAGCGTTGAACAGAGTAGGAGCAGGACACACCATTGATGAGCCCCAGAATCAACTGGGAAAAACACAGAGGTCCTGCCTCCACTCTGCACAGCACTCACAGTACCAGTAGACAGGCCGGCCATGATATCCAGCAACCTCGAGGGGCTCCCGCGAACTCCCAGGATGTCCCACAGGGCAGCTCGACCAACTGAGTCGAACGCTTTATGAAAATCGACAAAGTCTGCAAAGAAACTCTGCCGATATTCGCATTTGCGCTCCATGAGAACCCAGAGTGCCAGGATGTGGTCGATGGTAGACTTCTTAGGCGTAAAACCAGACTGTTCTGGTCGCTGGTAGGTGAGCGGGTGATCACGGATCCTATTGAGGATGACCCTAGCAAGGACCTTACCTGGCACCGAGAGCAGTGTTATCCTCCTGAAGTTGCTACAATCCAGGTGATCACCCTTCCCTTTCCAGATAGGGACGACGTCCCGTTTTCCAGTCAGTCTCCCAAATGGAAGCAAAGATTGCTTGCAATGCCAGGAGGACAGCCTTACCACCAGCCTGGAGATATTCACCCCGGATACCACAGATCCCTTCAGCCTTTCCCCACCCTCATACTGGTTCACCACCTGCGCCATCTCAGTGACACTGGGGGTCACAGCTAACCGGTGGATCAGCCTCAAGAACCGAGGACCAGAGGTATCCAACGTGCTAGGTGGAGGATCAGCTTTGAACAACTGCTCAGAGTAGCCAGCCCAGCGGGTCACAACTGCAGTGCCATCCGTAAGGACCGTCCCATCATCTGGCCTGACTGCGAATCTCCGAGGAACAGATGCAGATGTGCATAATGCTTTGACTCCTCTGTAAGCAGGACGTGGGTCGCTCGACCACAGATGGTGTGTCACTTGCTCATAGATTCCTCTAACAAACGCCTCTTTATCTGCCCTCAGAGCTCTCACAGCCATCCTTCTCAATTCCCAGTACAGACCAGAGATGCCACTGAGCCGTGCAATGCGACTCTTCTTGATGATATCCAGGGTGCCCTGCGAGATGAAACACCTCCTTCTGGGAACACCGGTAACACCAACACAACCCTCAGCAACCGTCATGGTCTTGTCACGGAGGGTCTCCCACATCACATTTGGATCGGCAGTCGTACCCAAATCTGAAAGTTCCTCACACAAACTGCGTGCAAACTCATTAGAAACAGCCTGGTCTTGGAGTCTGGCCAAGTCCAGCCTCATCCTCATAGTAGGTGGTGACCCACTGGACCTAAGCTGGATCCTAAGAGTAGCAACAACAAGTCTATGGTGAGACCCTGCAGTTTTGGAGGAGCCTCCAGCGTCTGCCCACGAGGATGTGATCGATCTCCTTTGCTCCACCACCAGTAATGGAGTACCAAGTCCAACGATGTGGTTCAGGGCGCTGGAACCAGAATCCAGCGATTCGCAGCCCCTGACCTTTTGCAAAGTCAAGGAACATGGAGCCACTTTCATCATGGTCACCAGACCCATGGGGACCGAGACAATCCTCATAGCCAGCACTGTCAGTGCCAGTGGCTGCATGAAGTCACCCATGACCAGAGGAGTGTCACCTCGTGGGCACCCACCAACCACCGAGCGAAGCTGCGAATAAAATGTCTCCCTCACCGAGACATCACTCACCGCGGTCGGAGCAGACACTGAGACAACAGACAAGGCACGCAGGGAGTGCCGTAATCTGAGTCTCATAATACGCTCGTTGAAATCATCAGAAGGAGCCAATCCGCTACAGCAACAGCTACTCCCTGAGTATGACAGCCATCAGAGCGAGCAGACCAGTACAAGGTGTATCCACCTACAGAGTCCCCGGTCTGCCCACCTCAGAGAGTGCCGCCACTGAAATGCGGAGTTTACGCAGCTCCTCCGACAGCAGAGGAAGATGATCATCTTGCCAGACAGACAAGACGTTCCATGCGCCCACCCATATGGGCCACCTCAAATTGGGACCCGAGTGCTGCCGTGGAGCGGGCGACGCCTCTGCACCACACCAGTTCCGATTCCCAACAGACCTGACCCCATTGGCTCTCCAACGGTTTCGACTCTTCCGGGGATGGGGCTCCCGAGGGCTTCATGATGCGAGCAGCCTTCCTATGGGCGGGCAGCTGCAGCTGAGCTACACCTGCGGAGAGCAAAGGGGAGTCCTGTCTGTCGTCTCGGGGCTTTGTGAAGTTTTATTACGAGTGCCAATCCTGCCAACAACCCCCATGATTTCCCTGCAAGTTGGAGGACTGCAGTTTAACGTCATACCCAGGACATACATAACATAACAACAGCAACATTTATTTCTGTCACACATTTTCATACAAATGATGAAACTCAAAGAACACTAATTAACATAGACTGTGGTGGGCTGGCGCCCTGCCCGAGATTTGTTTCCTGCCTTGCGGCCTGAGTTGGCTGGGATTGGCTCCAGCAGACCCCCATGACCCTCTGTTAATTAACATAGAGTAAAAGTAAAAGACGAGAGTTGTCCACAGATGTGCAAGCGTGACAGTCACTTTCATACACTGAGCTCAGATATCCAGGCTCATCTAACAAAGGGGACATTGTCTGGCTATTGAACCTTTAAACAAGTTAACGTCGGCTCAGTCTTCTCCCTAGAAAACCAATGACAGAGTAAAAAGGTGGACACTTGGCGTGTTATAAAGCCAACAGCTTTACCCTAAAAGGCATTTCTTGGTCTGCCCCATTAGTAGGCGTCTTCGTAGTCAGAAACACAACTTTCTGAGCACAACCCCAGAGGGCCCACCATAACATCAGCATTCATTGAAGACCAAACACCCCATCGAAATTCTTCAATTCATTCCAAGCATCTATGAAGATTTAAAACTGTAGTGACGGTCCACTCGAGTGGTGGAGGACTTTCTGCTCTTGTGTTCCCAGGAAGGCCGGGCGCCATCGTTTTGTGGAGTAGAATACGTCTCGTTAAATGAACGGAATTCTTTCTCCCCTGGAGTCCAAGGGCAGTTTATTGCTGATGCCAATCTAAGTCCGTTACGCCATCTGCTCCAATCTCCTGCTAAGGTAACGCTGACTGCTCCGTGCTTCTCTTTGAAAGTCTGTCTGTTGAGGTTTTGCACATCTTACATGTCGCACGTGATGATGTTTAACTTCAACTTCTTTTCCGAGCTTCTCGTCTCATATTTATCTTTTGATGAGCGTTCAGTCGAGGTTTTTCTTGTAACCACACAAGCCATTTTGGAGTGTGCTGTGCTTACTTCATGCATGCAGCTAGCTAAAGGAAGTCATTTAAAGTTGACAAGGTGACACTGTGAAGTTACATTTTGCTGTTGTCTAAATCTGAAAAAGCAGAAGAAAACCAAAAACAAAAAACTCAGGGTGTCTTCTTTCATAATTCATGTCCATCCATCTCACTATATCCTAACTACAGGGTCTGCTGGAGCCAATCCCAGCCAACACAGGGTGCAAGGCAGGAAACAAACCCCGGGCAGGGTGCCAGCCCACCGCAGGGCACACACACCCACACACCAAGCACAATTTCGGATCGCCAACGCACCTGACCTGCATGTCTTTGGACTGTGGGAGGAAACCCAGGCAGACACGAGGAGAACATGCAAACTCCACACAGGGAGGACCCGGGATGTGAACCCTAACTGTGAGGCAGTAGCGCTACCCACTGCGCCACCGTGCAGCCCATAATGAATGTGTGCTGTGACACACAGGCCGGCCAGTGACCGTGACCAAGACATGTGGTGACAAAGGAGTCTGTAATGCTCAAAATGTTAAAGTCGTGCGTCACAACAGGAGGAGACCGTTGACCTCGCCCGCCATATTGCCAGATGACCATATCGTCTTCATAGAGGAACTGAGAATGTGCTGGAATGTCAGTTTTCTGATGTTTATTGATTTCAAATTAGACAGATAGATTGATAAATATGATAAGCTAAGAAATCGTTATTTAAGTGATCCAGCTCTTATGATTGCAGCCCTGACTTCTACCAAAAAAAGGCCTCAGTGTGAGAAGGGAGAGGGTAACCTCTAAACCCCTGGCTCAAGGCCTGCAATAATTCAAAGTAGGTAATTTGATAAAAACAAAGAGAGGACAACAACTAAACAAAGAAAACAAAAATGAAACAAAATGTAAAACAAATTCAAAATTACACAAAGCAAAAATGACAAAGCAAAAGCATAAATCTGACAAATACTTTAGAAATAAAGTCACTGGTTAATTCAAAACATGAACACACCAAGGATACGAATTAAAAAGACAGAACCAGAGAACAAAGTCAAAGGTCAAAAAACTAGAAAAAGTCAAACAAACAAAAAAACACAAAATGGAGCCAAACAACAAAATCAAAGGAAACAAATTAAAGTCTCAACTCAGAGCTGAGGCCATCAGGAGAAACATCTAAACCGAAGGCTCGATCAGGTAAAGGGGCAGCAGGGTGAAGCGACAAACATTGTGGTCAAAAGAAAGAAAAATTCGGGAGGGTGGGGAAAATTAGAAAGTTAAGAAAAAACCAAAACTCAACTAAAAGCAACTTTACACGGGACCAGCGCCATTGAGTGTGTGAGTGTGTGTGTGTGTGTGTGAGAGAGAGGATGTGCCAGGGCTTTCTCCAGGGACGGTCACTAACCCCAGCGGGCCGAGGCCTCAACTGGAATATGCAGGCGTGCTAACAGGTAGAGAAGAAGGAGTCTGAGGGGACTGTAAGGTTTAAATGAAGGCTTCACAGTTAAGAAGGCAGCATCTGGGCTGAGCACACAAACACACGTGAAGTAAAGAGTGAGTGCCGAGCGAGCGCCGAGCCACAGCTTCATACAGACGGGGCTGCAGACGCATCAGACCTCGACTGCTAACGATGTTCAAGACAATGGAAACAACAAAAAAAAAAAAGAAAAGATTTTAAAGTCAAAACCTCACAGGAAGCAACAGACCAAGTATAAAATGGACAAAAATATCCGAGGCACACTTCTCTGCTTGGCTTCTTCTTTCAGAACTGGCTATGCGGTCTTGGGGGCTTTTCAGAGCGCAGTGTGAGTATTTGTGTGCGTCTAAGTCGTTCATGTAACACAAAGGCGGCCGTCAACTGGACTCTCGCTTGTTTCGTGATTTAATTCACCATTGCTGTGATCGACACTTCGGTGTCTCGTCTTCATTTTTAAATCTCATCATCCATTCGACACACACAAGGGCCTCAGTGGGCAACTTTAGCAGCGATTGGATTTGTAGAACGAAATGAGGAAGTTCGGGAATTATTGAAAATATGACTTTAGGGTTAATTATTATTGTTATTATTACTAGTATTTAAAATGAGTTAAATATCACCGGGATAGTTTTAAACTTCTGTGGTGGACTGGCACCCTGCCCGGGTTTGTTTCCTGCCTTGCGCCCTGCGCTGTCTGGGATTGGCTCCAGCAGACCCCCGCGACCCTGTGTTAGGATGTAGCGGATTGGATAATGGATGGATGGATGGTTTAAAACTTATTTTTAATGTAGTTTTACTGTAATTAATATTAGAATTATTACTTTTTAAAATAGGATTTGAACATTATTTGGGTTTGTTTAAAGTAATTTAATTATTTAAAATATTAGCTTTGGATTAATTTAATTTAATATTCATTTAGTTCAATGTCATTATTATTAATATTATTTTAGTTATTATATTTTTAATTTACAAATTGTAATCAGTTTCATATCATTTAGACGAGTTACACTTACTTTTTAATTTAGCTTTATTATTATTACTGTTCTTTTTTTTCTTCTTCATCTTCTTATTCTAAAAAGTATTACTTTATTGTCATTTGGATGAGTTTAGTTTGTTTTTTTTAATAATTGTGCTTAGTATCACTTTATTTATTTATTTTACTTTTATTTATTTATTTTTAAATTATTATCCATCCATCCATTTTCCAACCCATTGAATCCGAATAGGGTCACGGGGGTCTGCCGGAGCCAATTAAATTATTATTATTATTATTATTATTATTATTATTATTATTATTATCTGTAGTAGTATTATTATTTCTATTGTTATTATTATGAATATTATTATTTAAATATGAGTTTGGATTATTACATTTGAGAAATGTTATTAGAATTAAAATTTTCTTATTTGACATATAAACTAACTATGACTGCTATTCATTTAATTTCTTTTTTTAATTTGCAAGTTTATCATCATTTCTAATTTTATTATTTTAATATTAAACAAATCATCCATGAATGTACAAAGGCGAGTGTATCTTAAGATAAAGAGAAAATCTGACTTTGTATCAAAATTAAAAACGTAACTGCTGTAGTATTTATGATGATGATGATGATGGTTACATTTTATTATTGCCTTTCTCAGATTAAATTGCTTTACTGTAAAAATAGAAAAAGAAAAACAAGAAATAAAAATAATGTGTTTTGCAGAACAGTTAAATTGCATAGTATTTAATTTTACAAAAAAAAAAGTCAAACTACAATAAAAACATAAAATGAACCTGAAATGAGAGTAACGTTAAAGTGGCCAAAGATTCTCTGTGTATTCTCACGGTAGATATCTGTTCAAATAAAACAAGTCTAAAGGTTTGAAATATTTCAGATGAGCACCAAAGCCCTAAAAGAATATCAGATATCTCATAAAACATCACAGAGAGTGTAAACGGTTCTTTTTTTTTTTTTTAAACTAGTCCATTTATGTTTACAGAACTTTTAAATGAACATTTCCATGACCCGTGTCTTATATAATTTTATTTTATTTTCTAATAAAATGTTTAGAATTTTGTTTGGAAAAACGTAAGTACCAAAAAGTAAGAAATCTGTCCTACATTCAAATGGGTTTGTCTACTTTAACATGAACGGTACAGTAAGTTTTATTATGTCCGCTAACTGGAGGCTGATAATCACTGAGGCCACAAATGATGTCACCTGCCGAGTTGTCTTTCTACTCAGAGTCCTTCTGTAACAACTTGTACAAAGAGATCTCGAAACCCCACTGCAGCGCCCCCTGCTGCCTAGGAATGCTGCCCCAAGATTATTACATTTGTCTCAATACGTAACCGTGAGTACTTCAAATCCGAGTACTGTATATTATTATTATTAACGTACAGACTCAAGCACGAATACGGCGGATGACATTTGCCTTGAGAGTAACCAGGCGTATCTGTGAATTAACAGTCTCTTGCCACTTCATGATGTAATAAAAATGACTTTTTTTTAATATGCCAAGTGATTTTAAGATTTCTAGTTGGCATTCATTGCTGTTGTACTTTATTTTTACAATTTTTCTTAATTGTTCAAAAGAGTACAATTGGAAGAAAAGCATAGCAGTGCATAGAAATATTAAACACGATGCAGTGAATAAAGAAGAAATGCATTCAACACAAAAATTGTAAAAGATGATGAACAAGCACTGTCGATCACAGAGCAGCTGACCATACGAGTGTCGGTCGGACGTCGCCATCCTCAACACACGAGTCGCCTTTAATGCAATGAATGGCGTCAGCCGATCGAAGGACTTCAGGGAAGCCAGTAGAGAAAGTGCGGCTGCATCATCGCAATATCCTAACGACAGGGTCACGGGGGTCTGCTGGAGCCAATCCCAGCCAACACAGGGCACAGGGCAGGAAACAAACCCCGGGCAGGGTGCCAGGCCACCACAGCACATGCAGACATATAACTTCATATTAAAGACTTGAACTGAATTCTACTCTCTTAAGTGTTTTAATTGACACGTTGCTGTGAATGCTGAATATTCTTACACAATCAGTCAAAGCCCTTTCATTTTCTCATTCCAACAGACGGCCCATCACAAATATTAACATTGCTTTTATGAATCTCATGCCAAGTGGCATATAACAGAGGCATATGCATTACATGTAGTATTCCACCAGATGGTGCATCACAAACATTTGTTGTAAGAAAATGCCTGGCATTTGTCATTCCAACAGATGGCACTATGCAAATAATTGTAGCAATAAAATGCATCACATTTTGTCAATCTAACAAAGGCACATCACCAACCATTAGCATTGCTTTTATGAATCCTACTAGCTGTGCTATTCAACTAACATGGAAGAAATTTAAATAATTAATGTAGGCCTCAGCACTAATATTTGCAGTGCACCATCTGTTGGAATGTATTTTGTAGTGTGTGTAATGACAAAATGTATTGTACCTGTCATTCCAACAGTAGATACAACACACACATTTGTAGTAAAAAAATGAATTTTACTACAAATGTTTGTGATGCACCATCTGTTGGAATGACAATTGCAATGCATATGTCTCTGTTATATGCAATTTGGTATGGGATTTGTTAAAGAAGAGTAAGCTGCCTGTGATACCTAGCAAATCTACCTAACAGTCTCCTCTCACTTGTCAAATGTTCTATGTATTCGTAGGAGTCAGTCGTGTTAAGCCCCAACGTCGAGTAACACCTACATCAGTCACAAATTGCCCATCAAGTGCCTAGCTACACTATAGTTAGAGTAAGGGCTGAGGAAGGATTATCTGACTCGGGTGTTTTGTGACTGACAGTGTGGGCATTTTGTGATTTTAAGGACATTACGTGACCTACATATTGCAGGCTGCAGTTAGCCTCGCCTCAAAAGTTAATGATTGTGATGTGCCATGTGTTGGAATGGCAGAGACATAGCATCTTGACAGACATACAGACTGACACCTAGACACTTGTCCTTTTATTACGGTAGACTAGCTGTGCTAAATGTTTAAGACAGGCATAGGGTTGTAGTCTTGGACTGAAGATGTTTTTGCGATTGTCTCTGACTTTTTTTGGTATCGATCGAGTCCAGCTGCTCTTTCTTTTTGTCTGTCATCTGCGCTCGAGTCACGTCCATGTCAAGTGTCCATTAGTGCAGGTCACTTGATGTGCTTCGTTTCTTTGCAGTTCATGGACATGCACAAAGGTTGGGCTCCCATGGCTCGAGCCCCTGCCCCATTCCCTTCATTCTCCCAGGCGTGCGCACAAGGACACGCTGGCACAAGACAAACGATTAGCAACATGCATGGCACCTCAAATGGCAGCCTCGGTTCGGTGCTCTCGATTGTTTTGTCTGTTTCTGTTTATTTGTCCCGTCCTTTGGTTTTCACCTGAAATCAAGTACTGTATTGTTGAATCGGACTCTGACTTTTTGGACTCTGAGTTTGATGCAAGTGATCTGGAGACGGAAAATGGAAGTGAGGTACCGGGATCAGCCTGTCGGTCCCCGGCTAATTGTGGTGCTGAACACGTTCGTGTAGCTGATGCGCCTACAGCAGCGTTCGCCTAGGAGGACCACCACTTATGGCGACAAGAGGTACAAACCACATCGTGTCACATTGCGACTGTCACTGTCACCCACCGACTGTGCAAAGACAGAGAGGTTGCCAGCCTGCTGTGCATTCCTGCTGGCCATCAAACTGCCCCTGCGCACCCATTGATGCCAGAGATGCCAAACTGGCACCGACAGCAGCCACAGTAAGTAGCAACAGACATTTTATGTTGATTTATGTATGAAACCAGCGCATTGGGTGCTTTTCAGACAACTATTCAGTCCTCAAAGAGTTAAAGCTCCTCATTATCGTTACGCTCCTGCCCGTACATTAAGATCATCGGACGCTGACTTACTCAGTGCACCTAAATACAGGTTAGGAACTACGGGGGGGCAGAGCCTTCAGTGTGATGACCCCTAAAATTTGGAAAGCTCTTCCTCTCAGCCTTCACTATTCATTTTAAACTCCTGCTAAAAACAATGAGTATTATTCATTGTCTTGTATGTGACTTCTGTTGTCTTGTTAATGTGTTTATTGAATTGTGTATGAAAGGCGCTATATAAATAAAACTTATTATTATTACCACATCTGATCATTTCAGACTGAGAGAATGACTCCTGGGTGAGCGTTTGTGATTTTTGATCAGTGATTTATTAATTAAACTCTCCGGTGGGCTGGCGCCCTGCTCAGGGTTTGTTTCCTGCCTTGCACCCTGTGTTGGCTGGGAGTGGCTCCTGCAGACCGCCGTGACCCTGTAGTTAGGATGTAGCGGGCTGGATAATGGATGGATGGATGGATGGATTTATTAAACTGGTGAGAATTCAACTTGCACCCAGCCCTGCCCGTTAGACGGCGTCTTTCTCACTTCACTTCAAATAAAAGCACACCAGCTTGGTCCATCCTGCTGTCACCACAACAACTGCAGCACTTGAGTTCAAACAAGAGCGGCCATTGCAGCTGCAGTTTGGTTTGATTGAAAACTCCTGTTCTTCTCTGCATCGGCATATTACAGATACTCACTGTGATAATAAAGCCAGGCAGACATCATGAAGATTTGGGGCAGCCACCCATATACTGTTTTTCCTGGCTGCAAAAGTTGAATTTTAGAAGCACGATGTGCATAGAACAGAACTGCTCATGGCAGACAAAGGCTTTAAAGGCCCGTAAAGGAAGTGACGTCATCAAAAGGGCCGGAATCGGAAGTGATGTCTTCTGGTCCGGAGGTGACATCAGCAAAGGGGTCGGCGCCGGAAACCTTGCAGGATTTCCCAGGAAGGGTCCCTACCTCAAAGCCACCACTCCACCCCAAATTAACAGGACCAGTTAGGAAAGAGTACCTGAATTATTTAGAAAATGTGCGCAGAGCAAGTCGCAGACTCTTCAAAAAGCTGCCACATCGGGTAGAGTGGAGTTTATGCACTTTCCATAATTGTATGTGACTTGTTATATTTGATACCACGAGTGTGGCGTTCTGCACAGTCTTACCCTTTGCAGCCTGTTAACTTTGGGTTTACCAGTTTAGAGAATGTCGGTGGCACACCGGAGATGACGCAGAGTCTGATGGGGAGTCCTTTCGGTTGGACTTCATGTGACTTTTACTTCAATGCAGCACCACATCCTTCTTGACGCTGGGGGTGACGTATTATTAGATATTTCTAGGGAGTGTTCAGTGTCACGTCAGGTAAAAAACAACATTCTTCATATAAATAATGTGGCCTATGCATGGCCCCCACATTCTAACGCAGGGCCCTAGGCCAGGATCTCTGGCGGGCCCTTCACCATAGGGTTAAGGAAAACGTGATACCCAATAGGATTTAAAGTAAAATAAGCGAGGTTAATGATGCGAAAACATGAGAAGTATTATGCACACTTATTGAGTTTATATATAAAGTAAAGATCCTAATGAAAAACTTACAATAGTATCAACAATTATTGCAAAATCTGTCTTCTAGCTTTCCTTGATGCAAAATTTTCAATGACCTCACTAAAATCAACACGTTTAGCTAAATCATTTTCGATACACAGAATTGTTAGATGAATGCGTCGTTTTTGACTAGTTGTACTTCTTTGCCATGTTTTTAATGAATTTGCCAATCTGCTAAATGATCTTTCTGCTGAAGAAACTGTAACTGGGACCGTACAAAACAATTTAACAGCGAGACAGATATTGGCTCCCAAGTACGAAATTTATGCAATATAACTTATGTGTGACATAAAACACAAACATATCTAAATGTTAATAGCAAACTCATTACTAAAATATTTAAAATACATTTTAAAATTAATTTTTAGAAATAAAGGGGTTTCTACTAAATCTAACACTACTTGAAAATTTTAAGTACAAGCGATAAAACTCATAGCAATCTACACTCACCTAAAGGATTATTAGGACCGCCATACTAATCCGGTGTTTGACCTTCAGAACTGCCTTCATTCTACGTGGCATTCATTCAACAATACAATCAATACATCTTGCAACATCTCCAGGGACATATGCTAGGATCCTGCTTGTGGACTTCAGTTCGGCGTTCAATACTATCATTCCAGGAGTTCTTCACACCAAACTCACTTGGCTCACTGTACCAGCCCCCATCTGCCAGTGGATCATAAACTTCCTGACAGATGGGAAGCAGCAAGTGAGACTGGGAAAAATCATATCCAGTACACGAACAGTCAGCACTGGCGCCCCCCAGGGATGTGTCCTCTCCCCTCTGCTCTTCTCCCTCTACACAAATGACTGCACCTCAAGAGAAGCGTCTGTTAAACTCCTAAAGTTCGCAGATGATATGACAGTCATTGGCCTCATCCAGGACAGTGACGAGTCTGTATACAGAAGAGAGGTCGAACAGCTGGCCCTCTGGTGCGCTCAAAACAACCTTCAGGAGGAGCCCCCAGTGTTGGCCCCTCTCATACTACTCAACAGTACTGAGTCTGTCGTGGAAAACTTTAGGTTTCTGGGATCCACAATCTCCCAGGATCTGAAGTGGGCACCAAATATAGACACAATTGTCAAAAAGGCCCAACAGAGGTTGCACTTCCTGCGTCAGCTCAAGAAGTTCAACCTGCCTCAGGCTCTTCTCATCCAGTTTTACTCTGCAGTAATCCAGTCTGTTCTCTGCTTGCCCATCATAGTCTGGTTTGGTTCAGCCACAAAACGGGACAGAAACAGACTACAATTTCCCCTTGGGATTAATAAAGTATCTATCTATCTATCTATCTATCTATCTATCTATCTATCTATCTATCTATCTATCTATCTATCTATCTATCTATCTATCTATCTATCTATCTATCTATCTATTATATAGTGCCTTTCACATCTATCTATCTATCTATCTATCTATCTATCATATAGTGCCTTTCACATCTATCTATCTATCTATTATATAGTGCCTTTCACATCTATCTATCTATCTATCTATCTATCATATAGTGCCTTTCATTCTATCTATCTATCTATCTACAATGGACAGTCAGGACTGCAGGAAAAATCATTGGTGCTGACCTGTCCTCCATTCAGGACATATTCAGATCTCGAGTCAGGACACAGGCAGTAAACATCATTGCAGATCCGTCACACCCTGGTCATAATCTTTTTCAACTGCGCTACAGAGCACCATATGCCAAAACTACCAGACACATGAACAGTTTCTTTCCACAGGCTATCGCTTTCATGAATACTTAAGTTAATCTCACAGCATCAGAGATAATACTTGTACAATAAACCAGTCAATAACAATCATCCATTGTACTGAACTGGTCCCCATGTATACACGCATACACATGCACAGAGAGCAAAGTAAAACCGGAGTCCAGTTCCTTGTATGTGTACATATACTTGGCCAATAAAGCTGATTCTGATTCTGAATCTGAATTTCTTTATAACAGGCTAGCAAATCCTCAATGGATCTGTGCAGCTAAGCAAATTCTATTATTTTTTAAAAATTATAATTTATTTACCTGCAATAGTCGACTACTCATACAAATCTTACTATATAAAAGCGGTCGGGATTGTCCTTCTGTCCCGTGAGAGCTACGCAGGCGTGGAGTTTCACACACTCCTTGTCTATTTTGCAATGCACGATGGGATTTGTAGTTTCGTTTTTCCAGGTAAAAGATGATTTTCTACTCCAGACTGTGCGATATCTTCTTCTTCTTTCTTACTATATAAAAGCAGTCGGGATTGTCCTTCCGTCGCGTGAGTGGAAAGCGTAGCGGTATTCCGCTTATCACAGACTTACTACTTGCAGCTTGCGGTACGAAGCGACATGATGTGAGCAGAGTTCTGGTGCTCCCATCGTTCCCTTTGCTTTTGTGCGCGATGCGCTGGAAAAATAGACAAAATGATGTCTCTGGAAATAATTAATGTTGATGGAGTACAAACACCTCACCGCGTAGTAAATATCAGGGGGGTTCAAAAGGGCGACCTCAATATAGAAAAAAAGTTTAAATTTCATTACAAAAATAACAGAAACTACGAGTATTAAAGTAATACCGCTCAAATGCAATATAACCAAATTAATGAGTTTGTATAAAATATCAAATTGATCGACATATTGAATTGCCTTAAGAAGTGGTCAACTTAAAAGGCGGGTCAGCCTAGTTAAATAATATTACTTGTTTCTTCTTTTGAATTTAAAATAATTAGAGCAGTCTTCTTATAAACTAATTGTGAATATAAATAGAATTGTTTGCGTTTTTAGCTTTAAATGTTGGGATACAGGGCGGCACGGTGGCGCAGTGGTAGCGCTGCTGCCTCGCAGTTAGGGGATCTGGGGTCGCTTCCCGGGTCCTCCCTGCGTGGAGTTTGCATGTTCTCCCCGTGTCTGCGTGGGTTTCCTTCGGGCGCTCCGGTTTCCTCCCACAATCCAAAGACATGCAGGTTAGGTGGATTGGCAATTCTAAATTGGCCCTAGTGTGTGCTTGGTGTGTTTGTGTGTGTCCTGCGGTGGGTTGGCACCCTGCCCAGGATTGGTTCCTGCCTTGTGCCCTGTGTTGGCTGGGATTGGCTCCAGCAGACCTCCGTGATCCTGTAGTTAGGATATAGCTGGATGGATGTTGGTATACAATTTAGTTGAAGATCCGTACGGTTCTATGACGCTTAGTGTTTCATGAACTCTGGCATTTTTGATATTCTTTTCTAATGTAGGGTTTCCTATAGGAAATTTTCCGACTAAAATAATGGCGGATGTCGCAGGCCTGAATTTTTTTGCAAAAAGCTGGAAATTACGTCTTTTTGAAAATGGCGGCAATTTTGAATAAAATCTAAATTTTAACTTTAACTCTTTATATCTGCAGAAATAAGTGACGTAAATGTTTCATTTTTTTGTGTAGTATTTCTTATTTAATTGTGTTTAAAACCATGTATAATTTGTTTAAGTTTATTGTGTATAATATTTATAAATAAAGAATATATAAAACTATATGACACCAAATCAGTAATTCATATCAAAATTTTCAACCAGTGGAGAGGTCTACGTTTTATTTGGAGTCGTAAAATGTCAAAGCAAGAAAGTTGTAGAAAAATGTATGTAGAATTTTTTTTATCTGAACTTTTTTTCATATTGTGTTTAGTTGTGCTGAAGTTGACACTCAATGCTGTAGGATCAATTCTTGCTTTCTGTTCATACGTTTTGTTTGTGCATATTATCTACTCATCCCGCGCTGATACCTGGGACACAGGGGATATTTCCAAAAAGTGCCAAGGTGCTTTTATTAAAAACCAGCAAACAAAAACAGTTAATTCAGTGCATCACAGTTCCAATAAATAAATCCATAAAAACAGTGAAAGTTGGGACAAACAAAGTAAATAATTCTTAAAAATCCAAGGTTAAAATCAGTGCGCCTCCATCTCTCTTTCTCCCTGGCTCACCCATTGCTCGTGTAGCCGGCGGAGACCCAACAGCCACGAGCTCCTTTCGGCCGACCTCCATCTTGGCTGTCTTAAGGACATCACGGCCAGACTGTCCGAGGTCGGCTCTCCTCCCTTCTTCCTTCACGCTCCTCAGATCCATCAGAAGGACACCTGCCTTGCTCACCCACTGCACCTGATCATTCAGTGGGATGGACTAGCCCCTAGAGTGCTACAGCCTACCGCTCCTTCGCGGCCCCGGCCCCGGCTCATGCTGTCTCCTCCTTCTAGGTGGCCAGATCCTCCTGCTAAGACCGCTCTTTTACGTCCTTTAACCTTCTTTTTCGTCCTCTTTTCCTCGATCCATCCCGGTCTCTCAATCCATCCATTCATCTCCTCTTTCCTTTGTGCAGGCCTGTATATATACACACCTCCATGGGCGCAGCACCTTGATCACATGCCACAGGAGGCCAATGAAGCAACTGAGAACAATCGCAAACCACACGCGCAGGTGCGACTCGCTCAACTACTTCAATTAAATCCCCGCGGCTGTGCAATGGAGAGCGACACGGCTTTATGGATTTAAAACCTGGCCCCTTTTCTTTTGAAGCCGCGGACCCGCTAGAGCACAGCCTAGTTGGCCTTTTACTCTTTTACAGTCTCTTTTTGATTTGGATTAAAAAACAAACAAAGCAGCATAGTTTTAGTTTTAAACATTGAGCTATAAAAATACTCAAAACTCATTAACTGTTAAGAACATTTGCCTTTGTTAATTTCTAGAATTTGAAGTATGATCCCTTTTCTTTGTTGGAGAATAGAGATACAGTCATATGAAAAAGTTTGGGACCCCCTCTCAGCCTGCGTAATAATGGACTCTCCTTACAACAGTAAAGATAACAGTGGTAGGTCTTTCATTTCCTAGAAACATCTGAGTACTGCGGTGTCTTCCGATCAAAGATTTTTAGTGACGCAGTATTTAGTTATGAAATGAAATCAAATGTGAAAAACTGGCTGTGCACAAATGTGTGTCCCCTTGTCATTGTGCTGATTTGAATGTCTGTCACTGCTCAGTGCTGATTACTTAGCATTAAGTCTTGAACTTCATAGACAGGAGTGTCCAATCATGAGTGGTCAAAGGTATTTAAGGTGGTCAATTACAAGTTGTGCTTCCTTCCCTTTGACTCTCCTCTGAAGAGTGACAGACAGCATTGGATCCTCAAAGCAACTCTCTAAAGATCTGAAAATAAAGATTGTTGAGTCTCCTGGTTTAGGGGAAGGCTACAAAAAGCCATCTCAGAGGTTTAAACTGTCAGGTTCAACTGTAAGGAATGGAATCAGGAAATGGAAGGCCACAGGCACAGTTGCTGTTAAACCAACCCAGCAGGTCTAACAGGCCAAGAAAAATACAAGAGCGGCATATGAAGAGGCAGGATTGTGAGAATGGTGACAGACAACCACAGATCACCTCCAAAGACCTGCAAGAACATCTCACTGCTGGTGGTGTATCTGGACATCGTTCTACAATTCAGAACATCAGTATGGCAGGGTGATGAGAAAGAAGCCCTTTCTGAACTCACGTCACAAACAGAGCCGCTTGTTGTATCAAATGCTCATTTAGACAAGCCAGAGTCATTTGGGAAGAAAGTGCTTTTGCCTGATGAGACACAAATTGAGTTATTTGGTCAGAACAAAAAGCGGAAGAAGAACACCGCATTCAGAGACAAACACCTGCTACCTCCTGTCACATTTGGTGGAGGTCCCATCATGCTGTGGGGCTGTGTGGCCAGTTCAGGGACTGAGACCCTTGTTAAAGTCGAGGGTCAGATGAATTCAACCCAATATCAATAAATTCTTCAGGATAATGTTCAAGCATCAATCACAAAGTTGAAGTTACTTAAGCAGGAGTTGGATATTCCAACAAGACGATGACCCAAAACACAGTTGGAAATCTACAAAGGCATTCATGCAGAGGGAGAAGTCCAATGTTCTGGAATGGCCGTCACAGTCCCCTGACTTGAAGATCATCGACAATCTATGGGATGATTTGAAGCAGGCTGTCCATCAGATTGAACTGAACTGGAGAGATTTGGTATGAAGAATGGTCAGAAATACCTCCATCCAGAATCCAGACACTCATCACAGGCTATAGGAGGACAGCGTCGAGAGGCTCAACTAAGTATTGATGTCATATCTCTGTTGGGTGCCCACATTTATACACCTGTCTAATTTTGTTATGATGCATATTGCATATTTTCTGTTAATCCAATAAACTTAATTTCACTTCTGAAATCCTGCTGTCTCCATAAGGCATGTCAGATATTAAAAGGAAGTTAAGCCAATGAAAAACAAAAATTCAAAGAATTAAGAGGAGTTCCCAAACTTGTTCATACGACTGTACATATCCACTATGGCATTTCAGTGTCCTGTTGTGTACGCTCCTACTCCTTGACTAGTGAGATCCTTCTTCAGGCTTTAATCGAATGTGCAAAGTGAATCTGCATATTCACCAGCTGGGCTGAAACTCGTTGAATTGCAGTTCCTGCTTGGTTTGGGACCGGGTCTTGACCTGATCTCAACTACTTGTGGTCGATGACACTTTCTCTACATGGTCTTCCCATTTCAGGGCACTGTAATGTGTGTGACTTGAAATGTCTGCAAATGCCCTTAAATGAAAGAATGCAGTGTGCACTTTAATCACAACATCTGAACTGAAAATTTTAAACTGTGGAGCAGAGGAGGGAAATTAAATAAAAAATGCATCTTTGTCCCAAACGTTATGGAGGGCACTGTATGACTCTCTTACATGCCATTTGGTATGGGATTCATAAAAGCAGTGTTGATGTTTGTGATGCACGATCTCATTAAAACATAAGTAACTTGATACTTAGAATTTGTTACTCACCCTCACCTGTTCTGTTTCTCTTCTCGGTACTCAAATGTACCACTTGGTGCCCACGGTCCACCTGCCAAGTTGTTTTGCCTGCCTATACTAAAGTCATCCCTGATGGAGGATCGCAGGAATCGTCGTGTAGATGGCTCCTTTCATCGGATTGGCTGGCCCAGCACTGACTCAGCTGTAGGATGGCCAATAGGGGGAGGCAGCTTGATGTCTGAGGTCTCCAGGACTCTAAACAAATCCAAATCTTATTATGGGATATCATCTACTGTTAAACTCTGCTCCGTACTTGTAAAATTGTTATTTTTATACTGTATTGAGGATTTGTTCTGTGTATTGTATTGTATTATATTGACCCCCTATTTTCTTTTTGACACCCACTGCACACCCAGCCTACCTGGAAGGGGGGTCTCTCTTTGAACTGCCCTTCCCAAGGTTTCTTCCATTTTTCCCTACTAGGGTTTTTCTGGAAGTTTTTCCTTGTCTTCTTAGCTAGTCGAGGCTGGGGGGCTGTCAAGAGGCAGGGCGTGTTAAAGCCCACTGCGGCACTTCCTGTGTGATTTTGGGCTACACAAGAATAAATTGTATTGTATTGCATTGTATCTTTTGGAATGACTGAGACAGTGCAACCACATGGACACACAGTCAGACAAACCTAATCTTATCCTTTTATTATGGTGGACTAGCTATGCTACCTACTTAAGTCAGGCTGAAGTCTAGGTAATCAATGGAGACCTCAGTGTTAACTTTTGCAGTGCCCTATGCAATGCATATGTCTCTGTTACATGCCATTTGGTATGGGATTTGTAAAAGCAGTGTTAGTGCTTGAGAGGCGCCATCTGCTGGAATGACTGAGACAGTGCAACTGGATGGACACACAGATAGACACATGGGCACTTATTCTTTTATTCAGATGAATGCTATTGGTTATTATCTTATCATTAAAAGTTCTAAATATAAAACGACAATGCCAAAGAAATGCAACAGGTTTGACCACTTTGTCTGAGTCATCTGTAGGTGAGAATTCATTCAGCTGTAGTGCACTGGACAATAACTCCAATTCACAGATGTGGCACTTTAGATACCCACGTTGGCATCCTCCTTCTGGATCTCTGTTCCAAACTGACAATGCTGATAGTTTTAACATCAAGCGTTTCTTTAACTCTGTCCACCCTGTACAGATCAGTGAAATCAGCTCTCAAGCAGGCACCTTCCATGTAGGCACTTCAAAATCTGTACAGCACATCTCGCTTTCACTCCCTGACAATGGCTTGCACATTGAGTTGGCATTTACTTTCATTTTTTTCATTTATTTAATTTTAAAGAAGACATTTTAAAGGTAAGTAATTCACAAGTGAAGTACTCTATACTGCGCCAGTGGCTGCCTCTGCCGAGACCCATGTGTTTGGCTAAGTGGTGGCCCTGATGTGGCCAAGTGTGGGAGCAGCAGACTGACATCCCACCCGGGGCTACAGGCAGTACAGCTTTGTATCAGAAAGTGAGTGGCATCGATATGCGTGACAGTGACAGACTGGAATGTCACCTGACGTACAGTACATCAGTGCTGTGTATATAGCGCCTCTATTTGTGGACATTCATTTGCTTCTTTGTCTTTTCAGATCTCTGCCTGTTGTGTCTCCTGGCTTTGGATGGACGTAAGTTGTCTTTTTACACATTTAGATACAAAATAAAATGAAACTGGGGGGCCTGTGTCTGTGCATAAATGACGAGCTTTGATGGCTGCCTTCTATTTTGAGATTAGAAGAGAAGACTTTTGAGAGGCCAAAACAGAATTTAACATTCAATCAACAAAGTACAATGTATTAAATGTTCTACACGTGTTTAGATGTGAGTGAGACCCGCGTGAGACAACATCTACAGCACTGCTTTGGGACTCTCTGACCATAAAGCAGGATTTTTCACTGTCTCACTGCCTTTACCTCCTCATACCTGTAAACGACAAATTTCTTACAGAAACCTTAAAAATATCTGTCCCTCTATCCTTTCTGGATCCATTTCTGATCTTTTACTGTCTGCACCTATTCCGTCAACACTAGATAGTCTTGTTGACCACTATAACTCAGCCCTTCATTCAGCATTAGATAAAACAGCTCCTTTAAAACATAAGGAGGTTTCCTTTAAACGTTCAGCTCCTTGGTATAACTCAGAATTGCGATCTATGAAAGCAGCTGGCCGACGCCTTGAGAGAATGTCACGTAAGTCTGGCCTCACCGTGCACATCCAGGCTTTCTCTGACCACCAAAGAGCTTACAGAGAAGCACTAACTGCTGCTACTATGGCAGAATAATAGAAAGTGGCCACGATAACCCAAGGGTTTTGTTCTTTGTAGTTAATAAGCTACTCAAACCCGCATCTGGCCCAACTACCTCTTCTACTGAAGTCTGTGAGGATTTCCTCCACTTTTTCCGTAACAAAATTAAAGATCTAAATAATTCAACTAACATAAATACATCATCTGTTTATATCTCTCCCTGTTCTCCCACTCCATCCAGCTCCTTCTCTAAGTTCTCACCAGTCACATCTGTTTTGTAAGATGAGGCCGACTACTTGTCTAATGGACCCCATCCCCACCACACTACTTAAATCCTGCCTTCATGCCATAATCCCGACTGTTACAACAATAATAAACTCATCCCTTGACACTGGCTCTGTGCGCTCACTTTTAAAATCGCTTCTGTAACCCCAATGTTAAAAAAGTCTGGTCTTGATGCTGACAATCTTAACAATTTCCAGCCTATTTCCCACTTACCTTTCCTGTCAAAAGTTCTTGAGCGTGTTGTAGCCTCCCAGCTCACCAATTACTTAACGTCTAATAACTTGATGGACCCCTTTCAGTCTGGTTTCAGGACTCAGCACTGCTGTGAAACTGCTCTGCTACGGGTAACCAATGATCTGCTTATGGCAGCAGACTCTGGACAAACCAGCATATCAATTCTGTCAGACCTCAGTGCAGCATTTGACACTGTCAGACATGACATTCTACTGTCCAGAATGGAGAACATGCTGGGTATCTCTGGCACTGCCCTCCAGTGGTTCAAGTCCTATCTGACTGATAGGCAAGAGTTTGTTAGTCTTGGCAACAGCAGATCCAGCTCAGTGCCAGTCACACAAGGAGTTCCTCAGGGCTCTGTCCTCGGCCCTCTTCTCTTCTGTATTTATATGCTTCCCCTTGGCCATATTATTCGTAGCTATGGACTGGGCTATCATTTTTATGCAGATGATACTCAACTCTACTTCAATGTTAAAAGTGGAACTTCATCAGAGCTTTCTCAGCTCACAACCTGCCTTAGTGAAATTAAAACCTGGATGGAGCAGAACTCTTTAAAATTAAATTGCAACAAAACTGAACTCCTGCAAATTGGGACTAAAATGCAACTTAATAAAATGAGCTCCTTCCCAGTCCATCTTGGTGGTGATCTCATCAGACCTGCCTCTACTGCAAAGAATCTCGGTGTCATTTTTGATTCCTCCCTCTCTTACTCCACCCATATAAACCACATTAAGAAACTTTCTTACTTTCACCTCCGTCACATATCCCATGTTTGCTCCTTCCTCTCCTTTTCTAATGCTGAGAAACTTGTCCCTGCTTTTATCACATCCCACATCGATTATTGTAACTCGCTGCTGGCAGGTGTCCCTTCTAATCTTATATCACAGCTCCAGCTTATTCAAAACTCAGCTGCAAGAGTCCTTACTCAAACCAGCAGCAGCGAGCACATCACACCCATCCTGCTCCGTCTTCACTGGCTCCCTGTGTCTTACAGAATCGAATATAAAATCCTACTAATAACCTACAAAGCCTTAAATAACCTCACGCCAAACTACATCAGTGACCTTCTCCATCACTATGTGCCTGCTGCCCACTAAGGTCCTCTGATTCTGGCAATCTTGTTGTGCCCCACACTAATCTACACTCCATGGGTGACAGGGCCTTCAGCTGTATAGCGAGTGCCCAGACTCTGGAATGACCTACCGAAATTAATCAGGTCAGCTGACTCCATGAATTCTTTTAAAAAACAACTCAAAACTCATCTGTTCAGGAAGGCTTTTAGCTCTACTTGACTTTATTACCCTTCTCTCAGTTTACCTCCATGTCAAGATGCTCATGTCACCTGTGTATGTGTGTGTGTGTGTGCGAGACCATCAGTTATGTTGTCTGTTAGGCTTTTTTCTCTGAATTTACTGTCTTAATCTTCTTTATTTTTCTGGTTTGTACAATGCTATATACTGTATACCCTGCTGTTTTTTCTTATATTCTGTAAGCGCTTTGAGCATGGGAAAGGCGCTATATAAATAAAAACATATTATATAAAAAAAAATGTATTATTACTTCTAGAGTTGGCCATTCAGTCAACCTGAGTAACCAGGGGGGTATTCCAGAAAGCAGGTTATGTGACATACCCGGGTAAGTTTAAGGGTAAGTTAGTGGATAACCTCAACTTTCGGTTCCAAAAACGGAGGTAACTTTCTGGGTATGTATGTAACCATAGCAGCTTACTCTCTGAAGATAACCTGCCACCGAGCAGGTTATGTTCCAGGGTAAGTTTGTTTCAGAAGGTTACTGAGCATGGCGTGCCCTTTTGATGACGATCCTGTGGACGTGGAAGCACAAATTATCCGAGGTTTTTTCCGCCAGGAGAGAGTAATAAGACCGTGTATTGATGTCTTTTCATTTCCAAATGATTTTTTAAAAGAGCGTTATCGGTTTTCAAAAGAATCGTTAATTTACTTGACCCATCTCTTGGCACCGCATATTGCACATGTCACAAACCGCGGGTCTGCGCTTAGCACAGAAAACATTCTGTGCATAGCACTTCGTTTTTGCCTCAGGGCATTTTTGTATAATGTGGGCGATGCAGAGCATGTGGGAAAGGCAACTGTGTGTAGAGCCGTTCGCACAGTATGTCTGGCACTGAAACACTTCTTACACACGTTTGTACAGTTCCCTGGCCATAAACCTCTAATTAACCTCTAACCTGTAATTAAAGAGGAATTCCACAGAGTGGCAGGTTTGTCCTTTGTAGTAAAATTCATGACGCATATTTAATATGTAGTCATACTATTTATATCTATAGATGTATTCATCCTGCACACACACTTGATACTTCCCTATATGACTTTCTATTTCAGGGTTTCCAAATGTAATTGGGTGCATTGCGGCACCCACATTCCTATTAAAGCTCCTTCAATGAATGAGGGAGACTATGTTAATAGGAAATCTATTCATAGTATCAATGTGCAGGTAAGAACTGGATTTTGTGTTCAATAAAGTTCAATAAAGTCAGCCAGCATAAAAACATTAAGCATGTTGAAGAAGCCTTTAAGTGACAGAGATAGTAATTTATTAAGTCATATAATGAAAACAAATCATAGTGGTTAACTTACATTTCACCATGCTACTTGTGGTGCATGGTGTGTGTGACGAAGTGCCCCCTGGAATGCCAGCAACTACTGGTCGCCCTTTATTAAGGGACAGAGCCAGCTCCTCAGATGGGGTGAGGGGAGGTGGTGGTGGGCCCCGCCAGTTAGACGGGCTTCAGCTTGCTTTCTATTAGCTGCATGACAGACAGAATATACTAAATCGTGTTTAATCAATAGTTCAGTGATCGTGTAATCAACTATTACCTTTTGCAGTATGTTTTTATGTTTCATTTTGACTTGCCTCAAAGTTCTTCTGCATCCAGACGGATTACACCTTATTAAATAAGAAACCATATATTCCTAGTCAATACACATTGTTATTTTAACCTAAAGAAATGAATGGCAGGAAAAGTGAATGCATTCAAAGCGATTTAACAGTGAAAAGGGTGCGGAAGGGGTGTTTCATTATTTTACAGTATAATAAAAGGGAGGCGATGTCAATTTTGCAATTTAATACACTCACGCATTTACTCTGTCCGTTATTTTTTGCCAAGCCAACTCTCTTTCTTTAGCCGATGCAGCCGTATTACTTTTTTCATTATGATAGGCTTGAATTCTTCAAACGCCTGCATTAACACCTCCAACTCCCCCTCTGTGAAATATGCCTCGCTTTTTCTCCTTGATCTTCCGTTTTGACTCGTGAAATCGGCGATCCATTGAAAACGTCTTTATGTATGCACGGTGCACGCGCATTAACTCTGGGTAACCAGTAGGAGGTTGATTGAACTTACTCTTCTCAGGTGTTTTGGAACCAACATACTCATGGTATGCGGGTTTGGGGTAAATCAACCCAGAGGTTATGATTTACCAAATGGTAAGTTAACCAAGCTTTCTGGAATACCCCCCAGGTAAGCCCATTGATCAGAACAACAACAACAACATTTATTTCTATAGCACATTTTCATACAAACAGTAGCTCAAAGTGCTTTACATAATAAAGAATAGAAAAATAAAAGACACAATAAGAAAACAAAATAAATCAACATTAATTAACATCGAATAAGAGTAAGGTTCAATGGCCAGGGGACAGAAAAACAAAAACTCCAGACGGCTGGAGAAAAAATAAAATCTGTAGGGATTCCAGACCATGAGACCACCCAGTCCCTCTGGGCATTCTACCTAACATAAATGAAACAGTCCTCTTTGGATTTAGGGTTCTCACGGAAGGGCTTGATGATGATGATGGTCACGTAGACTTCTGCCTTTTAATCCATCCATCATTGTTGGAGCATCATGAAGCTTTGAGTAGGTGGTGGTGGCGCCACCACAAAGAAACCGGAAAAAGAAACAGAAGAGAGTAGGGGTCAGTATGGATTTTAGAGCCACCATGAATAGTTATTATGATGAATTGAACATACAGAGTATCAGGATTAAGTTAAAGTGAAGTTATAAAAAGGCCATGTTAAAGTAATGTGTTTTCAGCAGTGTTTTAAAGTGCTCTACTGTATCAGCCTGGTGAATTCCTATTGGCAGGCTATTCCAGATTTTAGGTGCATAACAGCAGAAGGCCGCCTCACCACTTCTTTTAAGTTTTGTTCTTGGAATTCTAAGGAGACACTCATTTGAGGATCTGAGGTTACGATTTGGAATATAAGGTGTCAGACATTCCGATATATAAGATGGGGCAGATTATTTAAGGCTTTATAAACCATAAGCAGAATTTTAAAGTCAATCCTGAATGACACAGGTAACCAGTGTAGTGACATCAAAACTGGAGAATGTGTTCGATTTTCTTTTCCTAGTTAGGATTCTAGCAGCTGCATTCTGCACTAGTTGCAAACGATTTATGTCTTTTTTGGGTAGTCCTGAGAGGAGTGCGTTACAGTAATCTAGTCGACTGAAAACAAACGCGTGAACTAATTTCTCAGCATCTTTCAGTGATATAAGAGGTCTAACTTTACTTATGTTTCTTAAGTGAAAAAATGCTGTCCTAGTGATCTGATTAATATGTGATTTAAAATTCAGATTACAGTCAACAATTACCCCTAAGCTTTTACCTCCGTCTTGACTTTTAATCCTAATGTATCCAGTTTATTTCTAATAGCCTCATTGTATCCATTATTGCTAATCACTAAGATTTCAGTTTTCTCTTTATTTAACTTGAGAAAGTTACTATTCATCCATTCTGAGATACAAGTCAGACATTGTGTTAGTGAATCAATAGAATCGGGTCATCAGGTGCTATTGATAAGTACAGCTGTGTGTCATCAGCATAGCTGTGGTAGCTCACGTTGTGCCCTGAGATAATCTGACCTAACGGAAGCATGTAGATTGAGAATAACAGCGGACCCAGGATAGAGCCTTGTGGAACACCATATTGGATATCATGTGTCTTGAGTTGTAATTACCACAACTAACAAAGAATTTTCTCCCTGTCAGGTAGGATTCAAACCAATTTAAGACACTGCCAGAGAGGCCCACCCATTGACTAAGGCGATTTCTAAGAATATTGTGATCAATGGTGTCAAATGCAGCACTCAGATCTAAGAGGATGAGAACAGATAAATGGCCTCTGTCTGCATTTACCCACAAGTCATTTACTACTTTAACGAGTGCAGTTTCTGTGCTGTGATTTGTTCTAAAACCTGACTGAAATTTATCAAGAATAGCATGTTTATTGAGGTGGTCATTTAACTGCATAATGACTGCCTTCTCTAGAACTTTACTTAAGAAGGCAGGTTAGAGATGGGTCTAAAATTTTCAAGAGCCGAGGGGTCAAGATTATGTTTCTTAAGTAGGGGTTTAACTACAGCAGTCTTAAGACAGTCTGGGAAGACCCCCGTATCTAGTGACGAATTTACTATGTCAAGAACATTATCAATTAGCACGCCTGATACTTCTTTGAAAAACCTTTTAATTGAGAGATTAGTTTTTGTAAATCAGGTAAATCTATCCTAGTGAAAGAGTTTAATTTGTTTATAACAGGATGCTGGGGTTTAGGAGGATCCTTAGTGTTGGGGAGATATACTATGTTATTTCTAATATCATTAATTTTTTGATTGAAAATACAGCATAGCCTCACAGGTTTCACTGGAAGCACTTAGGAGGCATTCCTTTGAGTTACCTGGGTTTAGTAGATGATCAATTGTAGAAAATAAGACTCTGGGATTACTAGCATTGTTATTTATAATCTTAGAGAAATAGCAGCGTCTCTCAAGACGGACAGTGTTATTGTATTCTGTTATTTTGACTTTTAATATTTCGTGGTGGATAGTAAGTTTAGTCTTCCTCCATTGACGCTCAGCTCTACGACATGTTCTCTTTAAATCAGACACTCTTTGGGTCTTCCATGGTATAACAATGCTAGAAGATTTTTTATTGTCTTTTCAGGTGCAACTATGTCAACAGCAGCTCTCACTTTAGTATTAAATCTTTCCACCTTACTATTTACATTATCCTCGCTATTATAGCTGGCACTATAAACGGACTGATTGCTTAAAATGTTTGTAAGTTTTAAAGCTGCTGCCGAGTCAAAGAAGCGTTTTTAACAATATGCTTCTCATGAGTGTTTTTATCATTATTTCTATATTAAAAGTAGAAGAAAATGGTCTGATAGACCAATATCAATGATCTGTTTTATATCAACTTTCAGTCCTTTAGTAATCACTAAGTCTAACGTATGACCTGCTTTATGTGTAGGCTGATTTATGAGTTGTCTCAAATCAAAAGAATCCAGGAGGTTCATAAATTCTTTTACTTTTAGATCACACTGATTATCTATATGAAAATTAAAGTCACCAACTATTAGGAGTGTGTCATAGTTAGTAATTAAAATTGACATTAAGTCAGAGAATTCCTCAAAAAAAGAGGAGGTCTATACACGGATAATACTAGAACTTGAGAATCTCCATGAACAACAACAGCGAGATACTCAAAGGACTTGAACTTACCAAAACTGACATCTTTACATTTTAATCGGCTCGAGTAAATGTTAGCCAATCCGCTACCCTTCCTTCCCTGCCGGTCTGCACGAGTAAAACTGTAATCCGGAGGCGCAGATTCAATTAAAACAGCCGCGTCGTCTGAGCTAAGCCACGTTTCACTATTTTTTTTATCACTAATAAGATCGTTGATAAAAAACGCTTTGTTAGTTAAAGCTCTGACATTTAATAGTGCCATATTTAATGTTTCGGAGGTGCAAAGTTGAATACTAAGTGCGTTATTGATATTTGGAATAGGAACTAAATTATTATTATTAGCGCCGCTCTGTGTGTATTTTTTGTTTAATCTGTGATCTGTTTTTATAGTTTTAATACACTGTTCCTCTAAAATAGTAATTCTAATTAGATTATTGGAGTTTATGCCGTATTTCCTAGATTTTCTATGTGCATTGAGATTGCTTATTACAGTATTAATGTTGTGCACTTTAACGGAAGATTCTATTAAACACTCATCATGTCCTGGCACAACAGTATCATTTCGGAAGGGGTTAAGAGCAGAGATGGATAGTCAAGAGAGGTAATAGAGAGGTAATCAAGAATCCATTTGGTTAGTCTGACAGAGTTTCAGAAGTCCTCTACTGAGATGGTAGAACCTGTTGGAAAGACCACCATCTCAGCAGCACTTCATCAATCGGGCATTTATGGTATGGTGCATGGAAGGAAACCATTTTTCAGTGAAAGGCGTTTAAAGGACTCTGAGAGCTGAGAAAAAAAATTATCTGGTCTGATGAGTTGAAGTTGAACTCTTTGGGCAGAACTCCAAGCACTATGTCTGGTGAAGACCAGGCCCTGCTCATCATCTGTCTAATACCATCACTACAAGGGAGCATGTAGGTGGCGTTACTCTGTGGGATAGGGATACTGGTCAGGATTGAGGGAAGGATGAAAGCAGCCAAATTCAGATGTGTCGTTGAAGAAAATCTGCTCCAGAGTTCATGTCTCCTCAAAGTGGGGTGACAGTTCACCTTTCAGCACAACAATGACCTGAAACACACAACCAAGACAATACGGGAGTGGCTTTGAGACAAGTCTGAGTGTCTTTGTCTGGCCAAGCCAAAGCCTTCACCTTTGAGGATAACAACGACCTGAAACATACAATTATTATTATACACTCCAAAGAAGATGTGTGGAGAGACTTGAAAATGGCAGTTTACAGATGCTTCTTAAAGAGCTTGAGAAGAGGAAGATTGAGATCAACTGGCTGAATCCAGGCATGGGAGTTGTAACCAAAGACTCAAAGCTGTAGTTATTGCCAAAGGGGGTAATGAATTAAGGGTCTGAATTTTTCTATGAATGATTTCCCCTAAAGTCCTGCAGGAAGACAGCATACTTCTACTTAGGTCACCTCTTTCTTTCTTTCTTTCTTTCTTTCTTTCTTTCTTTCTTTCTTTCTTTCTTTCTTTCTTTCTCCATGTCTGTTGTTCTAATTTGGTCTGATAGGCAGTGGGAGAGGACGCTGGCGTTGAATGTTTGCCACGTCTCCCTCTGACTCTGACTTTGTTTGGAATCTGGGTTTAAGTTTAAGTTGTTGTTGTTGTTTATTCGCCTGTCGCCCGGATACACTGTTTTGCCTTCTGCTGTGGATTTTATTGATTTTATCAAGTTTTTTGTTGTTTACTCACCTGGTGCCTGGATGACAGTGTTGACAGTGTTGTCATCTGTTTTGGATTTTATGGCGCTGTCTAGATGGCATTCCTTCCTTTTTTTTGGTCAGAATGGTGTTCAGGTATTCCAGCTTACAACTTCGCCGATTTAATCCTGGAACCACTCCTGAAGTTGCTATCCCTATTGTTGAAGAACTTGGACTTCTTCACGGTCCTCGTTACATTCATAAAGGCTCTGGTCGAAAGTTTATCTTTCATAATCAGCAAAAGTGCTCTGTTACCAGCATTCCATCTTTCTGGTCACTCGTCGCACGTTTGATGCGTCATCAGAGCACCGTTGCTCCAACTGCTATTAACACTGGAAGTATTGCGAGATCTCTGCACTCTAGCATGGGAAATACCCGAGCCATTGTGAAACATGCTGCGATATCCCTACATCCTCGGTTGGAATTGTGTTATGGAGTGGAATTTAATGTTTTACGACCTGTACAGAGATTTACTCCACAGTTATTGGTCAAATCTTAATTGTTTAATTCTCAATCCATTGGTAATAAATTCACATTGACTAAAGAACATATTAGAGAGAAAGGACTTGACTTCATGTGTCTAACAGAAACCTGGCACCAGTCAGAGGTTTACTCTGCTCTTAATGAAGCCTGTCCTTCTGGCTACAGTTACTTGGAGGCAGCGCGCAGTACTGGCCGTGGTGGTGGCTTAGCTATCATCCATCGTCAGGAGCTGGGGTTGTCCCCTATCTCGCTACCTGCAATATCTTCCTGCGAGTGCCTTAAATTTAAATGTAAGCCTCCTACTCCCATGACTGTTCTCCTTATTTATCGACCTCCAAAACCCAATTCTGCCTTCATCCTGGAAATGACTTATCTTTTCACAACACTCTGTGCTACTTCTGCTAACATCATAATCCTTGGAGATATAAATATTCACGTTGACAATCCTACAGGTTATCTCACTGCTGATTTCCTTGAGCTGTTAGATTCTCTTAATTTAAAACAATATGTTAATGTCCCTACACATTCTAGGGGTCATACACTTGACCTGGTCATTTCAAATTCTGCCTTAATCATTAACTTACAGGTATATGATCTTGGTATTTCTGATCATCAAGTAGTGTCAATGGAGCTGCCTTTTTTCCCTTCTTGTACCAAACCAAAATGACACATTCATTTCAGAAATCTGAAGAACATTAATGTGGTTGCCCTGGCCTTGGACCTTAAACGTCTCTCTTCTGATTTTACCAGCTCCTACACTGTTGATGACCTTGTGGATTTCTACAACCAGTACCTAAGCAATCTCCTGGACCTTCACGCCCCCTTAACATCTAGGTCCGTCTCATTTCCATGCTTAGCTCCCTGGCATACCTGTGAGCTGTGAACAATGAAGGCGGCTGGGCGTGTCCTTGAGCGGCGACTTAAGGCTTCTGGATTGACTGTTCATAAACAGGCTTACAAGGAACATAAGAGGACGTATGCAGAAGCTTTGAAGGTTGCACGGTCCAGGTTCTATTCCACTATTATTAGTAATAGTGCCAGGAATCCCAAAAATCTTTTCTCAACTATAAATCACCTTCTAAAACCTCCTTTATTTGTTTACTCCGAGATTACCGATGAGAGGTGCAACATGCATATCAATTTTTTCAAACAAAAGGTTGATAACATCTGCTTGAATCTCTCTACCATGGACACCCTGCCGTTTCCAACTGTCGATTCATTGTCTGAGATTGTCCAGCCCCTTTTGTTCTTTCTCTGTTACCACATGGGAAGAGGTGGAGGCCATTATCAGGAAAATGAAAATTGTCTACTAGTTCCCTGGACCCTTTCCCTTCAGCTCTGCTGAAGGCCAACATCTCTGCTGTCTCTCCACTTATCACTAGGATTATAAATCATTCTCTTTTGACAAGTCATATTCCTTCTGTAATAAAAACTGCTGTCATCAGACCTCTATTAAAAAAATATACCCTTCATCCTGAAGTTCTCTCTAACTGTAGGCCCACCTCCAATCTTCCATTTCTTTCTAAAACTCTGGAGAAAATAGTTGCAGTATGATCACCTCAAACTGAATAACTTGTTTGAGAAGTTTCAGTCTGGTTTTCGCCCTGGCCATAGTACTGAAACAGCCCTGGTCAGTGTTACTAATGACCTTCTAATGAGAGCAGATACTGGTTCTCCTTCTCTACTTATTCTTCTTGATCTGACAGCTTCTTTTGACATGATAGACCATAACATTCTCCTTCATCGCCTGCAATACACTATTAACTGGTTTACATCGAACCTGACAGGTAGAACTGAGTATGTTGCCTTGGGTAGCACAAAATCCTATACCCACAATGCTACCTGTGGTGTCCCACAGGGCTCTGTTTTGGGCCCCATCCTCTTCAACATCTATATGCTTCCCCTTGGAACTGTCATTGGCAGACGTGGTTTATCTTTCCATTGTTATGCTGATGACACTCAGCTTTACCTCAGGACTACTCCCACCTCCTCTAATGCTTCTCTGCCAACATCTACTTTGACTACCTGCCTGCAGGAGATAGAGGCATGGATGAGGCTTAACTTTCTTCAGTTGAATAGATCCAAAACAGAAGCCATCTTGGCTGGCACACCACATCATCTTCGTTCTTCTGTCATTACTGGTATTATGTTCTCTGGTCAAAACATTCCTCTTTCTATATCTGTCACTAATTTGGGTGTTAAAATGGATTATCAACTCACTTTTGACACCCATATTAAATATCTTTTTATTATCTCAAGAACATTGCTAAACTCCGCTCTATACTTACCGTGGCGAATGCAGAGAGGCTTGTTCCTGCTTTTGTCTCCTCCAGGTTGGACTATTGTAATGCGCTTTTTTTCGGGATTCCTGGTAAGAGTAGCCAGAGACTCCAGTATATTCAGAGCTGTGCTGCCAGAATTCTGATGAGGGTGCGAAAGTACAACCACATCACTCCTATTTTGAAAACCCTTCATCGGTTCCCTGTTTCACTTAGAATAGAGTGTAAGGATTCCCTCCTTACTCATCAGTGTGTTTATGGGCATGATGCCCCCCATTATTTACAGGAACGCCTTACCCGTCCTACTTCTTCACGTACCCTCCGCTCGGTACACATTAACACTCTTCAAGTTCCCAGAACTAAGCTCAGCAGCATGGGTGACGGGGCCTTTTCTGTCTGTGGAACGCCCTCCCGGATTACCTGAGAGCCCCACAGTCAATTGATGTTTTTAAACGAGATTTAAAAACGTCTCTTTTTAGAAAGATATTTTATTATTGAAGTATTTTTTAGGTCTTTTTGTTTTATTACTTTATTTTACTCTGTAGCACTTTGAGATTGTTTATATAAAGTGCAGTATAAATAAAATTTATTATTATTATTATTTGAATTTTAATAAAATGGAACAGCTGAAAGAAGAAGAAGAGTGACGATTGAATGACAAAAATGGCAAATGTATCCATTTAAAATTGACAATATAATAAAGTGTGTAGAAAGGGAAAGAGTTTCTGAATCCACGGTATATCTCAAAGTGTTATATCTACAGCAGAGTTTATGTCAAAGTCAAAGCAAACTTTATTGTCATCTCAACCATACACAAGTATACAGACAGACAAAATTGTGAAGCTCAGGGTCCACAGTGTACCAACATGAAGTGCAAATAATAAATTAAAAAACAGAATTAAAATTTAAATTTCAAATTCAAATAAAAACAAGACAAGACAAAGAAGTGTGAGTCTTTATTTATGTAGCCATGATAAATGTCGATCATACATGTTTAGTAAGCATGAACAGCATCATCGTTTACCACCATCACATTACCATCTCCCTCCAGTGTCCTCTGGTGTGTCGCATGAACATTGAGGTCAAGCGCGTCCAGACAGGTCTTTAGCAATCTGCTTGCTTTTACCGCATTGGCACTAGAACTTTCCACAAGGGTTAGGGTTTTTTCACAATTATTAAACTAATAAAACTATATAAATTAATTTCCACAAGATTATTAAGAAGATCAACAAGGGGTCTGAGATGTACATTAAGAAGCACCTCTAATTTGATTGTCTCCTTTTTGTCTTCTCCAGATCAACCAAAGCTTTTCCTCACAATGAGACCCTCATGGCAGACGGTCTACTATGGAGAGACTGTGACCCTCAGCTGCCAGATGAATATCGATATCCCTGGACTGCAGTATCAATGGTATAAAGATGGTGAGAGATTGCAGGCACCTTATGCTGTGGGCCACACAGTGGAGAGCCACATCTACACCATTAGCGCCATCGTGTGGTCTGACCAGGGTGAATACAAGTGCCAGGCCCACACGGGAAAGCCATCTGTTCAGTCGTATACCAGCAGGCCTCTCGTTTTAAATATAAGTAAGTCAGTCCATCTGTTCATCCAGTTTTCTGAACCCAAGTGTCTCCAGTTCATGGTCTTGGGGAACAGCAGTAAAGAGGAGGCCACCTAAGGATCCATTTCAGTTGCCAACAACCTGCATGTCTTTGACATTTGAGATAACGAGAACACGACACAGGGAGGATGTGTCCAGGCTGGAGTTTGGGTCCAAGATTTTTGAAGTTATGGCCCCCACACCAACCATAAGTAAATGAGTATGAATTATATATAGTTAGTGGTTGATTTTTATTCATTATGTGCCTGAAGCAATACGCTTAAACTACATCCAGTGTAAACACACATCCAGGGTTTGATTCTGACTCCCACTTGTTGTCCGTATTACGTTTGCATGTTCCCTCCAGGTCAGCGGGAGACACATGGGTGAAGTTAATTGCTGCTAGGACCAGCGCCCATGACCCTGAACTGGACTAAGTGGGTCTGAGAATGTGATTTTCTAAATGTGGATCAATTGATAAGACAATGAATACTTCTTTGGTTCTTTGCAGCTGAGCACCCAGAGGTTTCCTTTCTGCAATGGCCGACATGGACGGTCCTGTTTGCGGGAGAGAAACTTACACTCAACTGCAGAGTAAACGGAGACCCTCAGATTAAGAAATTCCGGTGGTTCATGGCGACAGCAAACCATCTGAGACGAAATCTGTCCTGTGAAAACATCCCAGGCTGCTCCATCACATTTTCAGACAAGAACCAGAGCGGCCTGTACTGGTGTGAGACGGAATCGGGAGAGAAACGCAGCAAAGCGGTCAGCTTCACCGTCACGGGTGAGTCATTGACGGATGATCTCAACTGGGGTCTGAGACATCAAACACACGCTCTCGGTCAAGTTTGGCCTTTTGTGCTTGTCTTATGTTCACCGCGTAATGTTTTGTGTTGTCCCTCAGCAGAGTGAAGCTCACATGTCGTCATGAATCCTGTTGATATTTTGTGCACGGTACAAAGATGAGTAACTCATGCACTTGTACATCTACTTGCAATACCCTCACTCTGGGGACTTGGGCTATAAAAGTGTGCAGCACAAGAATTGAATCGGCCGATCTTTGCTTTCTGCGTTACGTTCACAGAGCCCACTGTCCTAAAGCAGCAGCAGGGGCTAACAAGACAAGCCATTGTTTCATATGGCACCTTACCCAGGGGGCTCTCTAAGGTCAATGTAACAGCACAACAGCTTCAAATTATTTTTAAGAATAAAGGATGAGCAAGAGAGCCATTTTGTTTTGCATAAGTAATGCTAAAACTTGGTTTGCATGTCATTTTGTGATCACAGAAAACATAAAACTCACTAAAAAGTGTTTTTTGGGAAGTGTTTTCTTAGGGTGTAAAGTACAGGAATATTGGAGGAAGCAACAAAAGGATATGCCCAGAATGGAGCAGATGACATTATTGGAATTTTCTTAATGGGTTATACACAAACAAACTTCCCAAAATGTAGCAGAAAGTTCATTGAAGCCAATGGCGGGCCAGAAATGACCCAAAGAATGTGTGAAGGTAAATATTCCTAAGGAGCTGTGGAAATTATGGAATGTTTCACTTATTGTACTGTTTATTACTTGAGTTACACCAGTAAGAGAGTCAAATATATATATATATATATTGTCACAGGTGGCTGGGGGCGACTGCCCTGGTGACTATGGGGACCATGGGTACAGAGCTTTAAAGCTCAATCCTGTAGGGCCCGTGGTCACCGCCAGGGGGCACCCCAATGCCTATGGAGCCCTGGACCTCAGCACTTCCACCACACCCGGAAGTGCTGGGGGGAAGAGGAGCAGGGACACCCGGAGTGCTTCCGGGGATGCAGCCGGCACTTCTGCCACACTGGGGAGTGCCATCGGAAGATTGCAGTGGAAGTAGCACGATGTCTGGGAGGACGCAAGGAGGCGGCCTGAAGAGAAGTGAGGCATTTGTTTGGTGGCCTGGACTTTGGGGTTGTGTGGCACTTATTGTATATAAATAATGGTTATTAAACATGTGTTGGGTGACATTGATGTGTCCGCCTGTCTGGGTCTGGGTATATATATATATATATATATATATATATATATATATATATATATATATATATATATATATATATATATATATATATATATATATATATATATATATATATATATTGTGGAAGCCGCCTGGACACAGACAGGCGGACATGTTGTTTTTCACCACCACACGTTTTTTTTACAATATTTACAATAGTTAATGGTCACTAAGACCCAGTCCAAAAGTGCACAAACCCCAACACTCACAGTGTTTCCGACACTCCCCCGTTGGCCACGCCTACGTGTGGCGGAAGTGTCGGCTGCTCTCCCGGCAGCTCCCCAGGTGTCCTTATAATTCTTCCCCCCAGCACTTCCTGGTGTGGCGGAAGTGCTGAGGTAACAGGTCCTCTAGGCATTGGGGCGCCTCCTGGCGGTGAACACGAGCCCCTGCAGGGTGGGGCTTCCATGCCCTCAACTCATGGCCCCCAAAGCAACTAGGAAGGAGGCCCCCACGTGATCCAGGGTGGGCGCAGACCCATATCCAGTCCCTCATGGTGTCCCAGCCGGGTCGTTGCCCCTGGCATCCCTGACAATATACTATATATATATATATATATATATATATACAGTTTATATAGATAGATAGATAGATAGATAGATAGATAGATAGATAGATAGATAGATAGATAAATGTGAAAGGCACTATATAATAGATAGATAGATAGATAGATAGATAGATAGATAGATAGATAGATAGATAGATAGATACTTTATTAATCATATATATTATATACTGTATATATAATACAGTGGTACCTTGGTATATGTCCTTTATCCATTCCAGATCCTTTGACTTATATCAAACAGGACGTATGCCAAATGAATTTTTCCCATAAGAAGTAAAGGGAAAATAACTAATCTGTTCCCATGAAAAGAATCCTATTGTTACTGGCATATTATACATTGATGGGGTTATATAAAATAATTTATACACTGCTTAATACTAAAATATATAAATACAAACGCAATTAGATGAAATAAATGAAAATGTAACCTCACTTTACTTTTTAATAACGTCTTTGTTTATCACAATTGTAGATACCGTCGTTCTCGGCATACGGTATGCAGCAGCCATGTCCCGGATACGCATATCACCTTCATACTTTTTAACAATCAATTCAAATTTACGCAAAAAATCACAAAATCATGTGAAAATTCACAGAGAGTTATAGCGCGGGTTGTTCACTGAATGCTAGCAACTGGCATACTTTGTCTCGAGAGAGGTAAACGAGGGTACCACGGGGTGTTCCAGCACGCAAGTCGTATTCCAAACTAAGGTCGTATACCAAGCAAAATTTTTTGTGTCCAAACAGGACGTATACCAAGTTGCATTTATTCCAAAGCGGACGTATACCGAGGTACCACCATATACATATATATATATATATATATATATATATATTATATGTAGGGATCCAAAGGCAGAGAAAGCTGTAGAGAACTAGATCACCAAAACTAAAAAAAAAACCCACAAAACACCAAAACGGTCCTTATGTCAAATTACTTTGATTTAACTTTTAACTAAGTTCAGCATCTCAGTGTTCAGATGTGAAGTGTACAGCACCGCCATCTTAAGTAAGGTCTGGCTAGTAACACAACATGTCACAATGGTGCCTTTACCTCGGGTGTTTGTGACAGTGCGGGTCGGCTCCACTCTCTGCCCCATGCAGGGAGCCTTCTTGACCCAGCAACTGCTGATAACGTAGCGGATCAGGACACACACACACCGCAAGGGGTAGGTGCAAAAAATCTCAGTGCTTTTATTAAAAAAAGTCAATCAAAATGGTGTTTCAAAACAATGTGCAGTGCAAAATTCAATCAATAATCCATAAAAACAAAGTGCTAACGGAGATTAAAAAAAATCAATGAAATATTCCTTTAAAAATCAAGATTCAAATTCCCAAGCAAGAAAGTGTCCTTTAAGTCTGAGCCCTGGCGTCTTCCTTTTAAAAAAGACATCTCTCCACCTTACCTTATTCAGGTTTTGCAGCCTGGAGAGATGTCGACTAAGAGGTGCAGAAACCCCTTCAGTCCTGGTTTGTGTCACCACCGCCAGTCCCACAGCGTCCCACAGAATGCTGCCCAGCCCTGCTCTGCTCGCACTGCTACCGATCTTGGATGCTCCTGGCACAAGCGCTCTGTTCACCCACTGCTGCCAGTTGCTTGGCTCCACCCAGTGACATCACACCCTGATTATAATGGTCCCTCTTGCTACTTGGCCATTCAGCAGGAGCGACTCCTCACCTCCTCCTAATCACTGGCCACATGGTTTTTCCTGGGACTCAAATTCCCATCTGCCTGCTTTCTTTCCATCAACATCACTTGTTCGCTCGCTCGCTCCTGCCCTTCCTCTATCTGTCTGTCTATCCGTCTGTCTGTCTGTCTGTCTGTGTCCGTCCATCCACCAACCTCCACCATTATCTGCCGTTTCTCTTTTCCGATCTTCTCCCTTCTTCTCTCCTGTGCAGTCTCCTTTTACCTCAAATTGATTGGGTGCAGGCGTGAACCGCCGCTCCCCACAAGGCATTGATGAGGCATCCGACTGACGCACACATTTGTACGTGTATGAGTGCCCAGCCAGGCACCCCTATCAGCCCCACAGAAAAGCATATTCATACCCTGTATCCATCCTCAAGGCTGCACATTTATTTAAAAATCAGCCACTTTTTTTTCTAAGCCGCAGACCCACCATATTACAGTTATCAAAAACAAATGTAAAAATATGCATAAAATGGGGGCAAATGATATCAGCTTTCGTCCTAGAGAATCAGTCCCCTGATGATGACACTGACAATTAGAACAATGAGTAAAAATGAGTTGGTATATAGAAGAGTATGCGGGGCACAGGAGGAAGACGGTTTGGTCCTTAGAGTTGTTATAGATAGAAAAGTTACTTGAGTATTTCACTACAGCCTCCTATTTTAAATACCAATGAATAATAAAACATAGTAAAAAAGTAAAATTAAATAAAAAGTAACTAAAAAATTACAAACAATTACGAACAATATACTTACATTCTATAAACGTTGCTTTTTTGCATTTCTGTTCACATATTGTCTGGGATATTTTGCTCTTTCTCATTTATCGGATGATTCTCTTTGTTCTTTATTTTTATTATATGCAGCTCTTTTTTGTTCATTTTTTTTTTTCAACGTTCATTATCAGCTCTTGAAGCTCTTTTTCTATTGCATTTTATAATTCGATGTTCCTGAAAAGATCATTTGCTTTTCTGCCTTGCCATTATAGCTGACTGCATTGAAGGGTGAATTAGTACTGAGAGTGTCACAGGGTAGCACAGACAGAGAGAGAGAGAGAGGAATGTGCCCAATAGGAGTAACGATTGGGCGAGTGGTGTGGAGGGGCGTGGTTAAGACTGAATAACGCAAAGACAATGGAAAACTTTTTTAATATATTAGAGAGAAAAGGAAAGTTCCAATAATGAACAGATGAAAGATGAATGGCTGTCATCAATACCATCTCTCTCCTTCTCTTTTTTTTTTTTTGATTCTCTCAGACAACATGGTGGCTCTACAGACTCCTCCACTGCCACTCACAGAAGGTGATGACGTGACACTGGAGTGCCGCACTCGGTACCCGACAAGCCACATGACTAAGGTGTATCATGAAGACCAAGAGATGCAGCCATCTGTATGGTACACTCGGGTCAAGAAGGAGCATGAAGGACGATACAAATGTGTTGTGTTCTCCAGACAGACCCTGGTGGCTTCATCTGAGGAGGTCAACATCACGGTCAGAGGTGAGGGGAACAAGTTATCTTTTATGGACTACAGCCTCTCCTGTGTTTAGATAGATAGATAGATAGATAGATAGATAGATAGATAGATAGATAGATAGATAGATAGATAGATAGATAGATAGATAGATAGATAGATAGACGTGCAATGGGTGACACCTCAGCACCAGGCTAATTTGAATGGAATGGAAGAGTGTGAGTTTTTTTACAGGTGCTGGAGTGCCAATCCTGCCGCCATCTCCCAAATTTTCCTGGCAGATTGGAGGACCAGCATTGCAAAGTCTGTTCACTAACTACATGTACACATCTGGGATGAGTTTCACAAACAGTATTATGTAGAAAGAAACAGAAGGGAACCATCAGGTGGTGTACAATACAGATTTGACAGAAAGTTTATATTGGAATCAATGGAGATTAGAGCTATGATAGGTCAATGAAGTATTTTAAAGACATTTTGCCAAAGAGAGGAAGCTGGCCTTTCCATATGTCACTCATCTTGTCACCTAATAGGTGAGCGACACAGGTACATTTTGATTTGCATACAGTTCTGTGATGCAGAAGGTAAAATTCGTTTAGCCTCTTCTTTTTCTTCTTCATCTTTCCCTCTTCTATGTGTGCTTGATCAACCTTCTCCATACGGCTCGGATCTTCACCTACTCACCAGACAAGTGGTTTTCCTTCAGATCTTCTTCTAGTTTTTCCATACACCTCCTCTTTGGCTTCCCATCCTTTCACTTCTCCTGGACGTCCAATCTCATCACCACGTATTCCTTGTCTCTCCTCATCACAGGTCCATACCACTTCATCCTACTTTCCTGTACAGATAGTCCCCCACTTACACTCTTTCAAGTTGTGAACTTTCATACATATGAACAAAGTGGTCCTCAAGTCCAAAATTAGCACTTAAGGATAATTTGCATGTCCTTCAAGTGGTGGCAAGAGGCACGGGAAGATCTTATTTTTGTAATTATAAACTTTATTTCACATACAATACTTGTAAGTTGTTCAAAGCTCATTAGAAACCACTAAAAACATTGTTTATATGTCCAGATCCGGACAGCGGTCAGAAACTAAAACATTTATCCTCACTTACCAATATGTTCTGGACTTACGAACAGCCTTTCAGAACAAAACCTGTTTATAAGTAGGGGGGTCTGACTGTACTTTCTTAGATATCTCTTCTACTTTGGTTGAACCTCTGATGGTCTAATTTCTCATTCTATCCTTTTATGTAACTCCACACATCCATCGTGCACTCCCTTTACTGCCCATGTCTCAGCTCCATACATCATGGTTGGTCTTACACAACTGACCTTTAACCTTCCCCTTAATTCTTCAATCGCACAATACTTCTGACACCTTCTTCCAATTGTTTCATTCACATTGCACTCTATGGGTTTTCTCTGCATCTAATTCTCCATCTTGGGCTACCAGTGATCCTAGATACTTAAACTACTTCTCCGCTCTTTTCAGTAGCTCCCACTGCCTAAATCCTGATCATCATTAAACTTCTGTGGACCAAAAGGGGCACTCCAGCTCCCCAAACTCGACACAGACAGATGCAGGCACAACTCCAGCACGGCACACAAGTGATACTATTTGTGGAAAACGCTTTTCAAGCATTTCCCACATCACAGTGCCATTACAGTGTAGCAATGCTACAACTTAAAGGTTTCCATTTCCCAGCTGCCCCATGGGTATTGCCCTGATTGGACATTTGAGAAGAACGCAGGGGCTGCTTGGGACAAAAGGGACCAGCAGAAATCTTAAAAGGGAGCCGGCTAAACAGTGAAGGAGCCCAGTTGTTTTGTGTTTGCGTTCAACCGTCTGTCTCGTCTGCCATTCCACCAGTGGAGTATCATTTCTATCGGGGAATTGTTAAACCCGTAAGGATGGACAGTATGGAGTGTCTCGTGCCTGCCAGTCATGTGAGTAGTGTTGGACTGGTCATTGTGCTTCATCGGAGGAAGCGCTCCCCAAATCTCATCACCCCTCACTGCATCAGGACTACAAGTAGGACAGTTTATTACATTACTTACAGAAAGCTGTTCCCTCCATTCCACTGTATCCAATACTGCTGTATTTGGAGTGTGTTAAGGACTTTGTCGCGAGTGTTTATTGTTGTGTTAGTATTTTATATCATCGCGGGGAAAACGGAGGGTTATCAGTTTACCTGTTGCTTATGTTTGTGTTTCATTTAATATACAGTATTATTATTTTATTGACTGTGAATTCGTGACTCTGTGTGTGAGTGATGTAAATCAGGCCGAGTGCCAAGCTTGTGGCATCATATTCAAAAAGACTTGAGACTGGAATTGCTGCCAAAGGTGCATCGACAAAGTATTGAGCAAAGGCTGTGAATACTTATGGACATGGGAGTTCTCAGTTTTTGTATTTTTAATAATTTGTAAAAACCTCTTTTTTCATGTTGTCATTGTTGTGTGTAGAATTCTGAGGGAAAAACATGAATTTAATCCATTTTGGAATAAGGCTGTGACATAACAAAATGTGGAAAAAGTGATGTGCTGTGAATAAAATTGATTTTACAAATGTGGTGTGGATTACATCCTCCAAACAAGAAGAGGAGTAAACATAGACGCATAGAGCAAACTTTCCAGATGCACTGTATGTATCTCATTCACGTCACTTTGAAGGTGTGCCATATGTTTTTCAAAAATGTGACATGCTTCATATTTTGGGCACAAAGACATAACAACAAAAAAAACTGACTACACAGAAAGTCCACACACCATTACCTGGTTGAGGATATGCACACTTAATGTGCCAGTGAACTCCGTGTCTCTTTCCTGTTTTCACTGCATCATTAGGATTGTGACCACAGAGATTGTCATCATAATTGGCAAAGTGTGCATCATACCAAGTGCTACCTGAACTACCACAACATGCAACTGATTTCTGAACAAAATGTCTTTTTATTTAAATACTCAGTGACAGACAGGCACACACAGAATTGTGCTTCCAAACAGGAGATAATCATTGTTCTTCTTGTGTCAATGACAGGAGACAGTCATCATTTTCTTGTATTGATGGCATGGATTTCGCTGGATGTGAAACACCGTTTGTTTCTGAAATTCTACTGCCAAGCAAAGCACTTCAAATTTAGTTTCATACTAATTATTTTACTCACCATTACAAACCGGCAATACCTCCAAATATCTCATCCAGATTCTTTTGAAAGTTTTCAAGGTTACCACTTCAACCACACAATGCTTGATGTAAAAAAGTGCATTATGACTTTACTCTTAAATGTGCTTCCCTTAGTACTCAGTAGATGGCCTCAAAAACTTCACTATTTTATTGAATGAACTCTGCTGGATCAACTTGCGGGGACTCTTTAAGGATTCTAAAGATATGAATGAGGTGCCAGTGTGTCCTTCTGCATTCAGAAATAAAGAAATATAATTCTCTTATTCTTTCTCAGAATAATTTCTTTTATTCTAATTAGAAATTGATGTAATCATCAGAGCTTTATTATAGCTTTATTATCAAAGAGCTTGATTATAATTGTCACAGATTAAAGTTATATGTATTTTATACTTAGATTTTTTTACAGGCCTTTGGCTATTTAAACTGTCTGAGAAAGCTCAGGAATTTGGAATCATTCATTTGTTGGAGTTTCAGGAAGTAATTTGGACTGTTTTTCATTTTTTTATTCTTATTTATTTAAAAAGCTTCTGTAAACAAATCAAATTTCTCCCTGGGGACAAATAAAAATCTATCTATCTATCATATAGTGCCTTTCATATCTATCTATCTATCTATCTATCTATCTATCTATCTATCTATCTATCTATCTATCTATCATATAGTGCCTTTCATATCTATCTATCTATCTATCTATCTATCTATCTATCTATCTATCTATCTATCTATCATATTGTGCCTTTCACATCTATCTATCTATCTATCTATCTATCTATCTATCTATCTATCTATCTATCTATCTATCTATTATATAGTGCCATTCACACCTATCTATCTATCTATCTATCTATCTATCTATCTATCTATCTATCAGCTTATCCTGCCAACTACGTTATCTATCTATCTATTGTGAATAAAGCACAACAAAACGCATAAAGGGTTTGGGGTTTTCAGCCTCGTATACTGTAACAGAAAAAGTCTTTCAGACAAAATTATTGCATGAAAACATAAGACAAAAATGGAGGGTTTGGAGGGACAATATAAAGGGGCGGACCGGAAATCAGACGTGATGGTTGCTGGGAAGGCGTGATGGTGTATGGGAGTTTGATGTCATCTTTGGGGGACCGGAGGGAAGTAAGAAACCCAGAAGTGCAGACCTTTGTTTACTCTGGGTTGGTTTATGGCGGCGTCGCTTCGTCTTTTCTAAGGAATAAGAGAGAGAGAGGTTAGTATGCTGCCTTCGTTCCCGGCCGGCTTTATCGCGGTGCGCGTCAGGTCCTTCAACTGCTCCCGCTGCGCTCGTGCGTGATACTATCTATCTATCTATCGATCTATCTATCGATCTATCTATCGATCTATCTATCTAGACTATGCCATCTATCTATCTATTTTGTTTCCATTGTTGGATTTTCTGGATCTTGCTTTGCTTTCAGGATTCTAATTTTGGGATATTGTATTGGATCTTGTTTGCTGTGAATTGAATTTTTGGCAGCACCTGTGTGACTCTTTTGGCTTATTTGAGCCTTTGTTTGTATTTGGTATTTTTGTTAATAAATATTTTCTTTATAAAGATTCTTCATTTGGCCTTTTATTACAAGCCAAAGGTTTACAGTCATCCCTCCTCTCGTGGGGCTTTTGTTATATTATTGGTAATACGTATAGTTGTTTCAGCAACTTCCCACTTCAGTGTAAGCCAGCAGGTAGTATTTTGGACCTAGCTGGGTTAGGGTAACCAGACAGATCAGTGAATATCCTTGCCTGTTTGAGTAGCTATTTTTGGGGACCTCAGAACTATTTTGTCTTGTAGAGAAGCAGGGTGATACAGTTATTTTACAAGATGGTGACACTAGCATACAGCAGTATATCATAACTGCAGTAGCACAACAGTAGCAAAGGTGTGGTAGGCACGAAACATGAGAGAGCACTGGTTTGATGAAAGATATGAGAGGATAAATTAAGGATGCAAGATAAAGGACTGTGTAAAGAAAAAGGAGGCAGTGGGAGAACACAGGGAGAGGACTAGCTGATATATTCTTCAGCAGTAAGAAAACTGGAAACTTCAGGCACAGAAACAGAAAGTGGAGGATACAGTGCAACAGTAAAAGAAGAGGGGTAGAGAGGTGAGGGAATTTTAAGAAAAAACTAAATAGGCAAGCAAAGGATTCCAGACAAAAATCGTGTTTTGCAAAGGAAAATCTGATTAGAGACCAGGAAGGCCTGCTCAGATGATGGGAGAACACTCTGATGATGCACTGAGACAGATGGAGATGAAGGAGAAACAAAATGATGAGAGGCAGAATAAAATCAGAGAGGAACAAGAAGTACTGATGGTATTACCAACAAGAAAAGAGGTGAGGGAAGCTATTAAAGAACTGAAGAATAACGAGATACCCAGCATAACAACCTGTGAAATATGGTGGGAATATTTCATACAATTGAAGAACTTTGGGTATGCCGGAGGAGTGGGCTTTGGGGATTTCGGGCCTCATCCATAAGAAGAATGGAGGTGCGGAAATTGTAGGACAGTCAAAGTGTTGCAAATGTACTGGAGAAGAGGTTAAGATCACTGGGAGAGCACCTGAAATCAGTGAGAGATCAGATTTTTACATTCTGTTGCATTCTGGAAAGGCTCTATGAGTTTGAAGTGGGCCTCAGTCAATTACTGTATGCATTGACTTATGACATCGTGAACAGATAAATTGTTTCACAAGAATTTAGTATCTTAGCAAAATGAATACAGCTAATATATTGTAAGTGATTCTAAAGATTCCAAAACGTTTGATCCAAGTAGAAGTGAAGATGTCAGGTAAGGGGATGTGCTCTCAAAACCTAAGACCTGGAGAAAGTCATGAGGCAAGTAATCAAGGGAGAACAGTTTTCTATAGAAGGTACCGGCACTTGGCCAGTGAGGAAGACATAGCAGGAACAACAAGGAGTCAAAGAGACCCTGAAGAATCATTCATACATTGGGGCCAGAATATGGAACTGAAAGTGAAGACTAAAACTGAGTTTATGTCTGGGATGCGCAGAGGAGGTCATGAACACAGAATGACGTTAGAAGAAAAGGCATTTTGAAAAACTAGGAAGTGTAAGCACTTGAGGGCACTGATTATAGATAAAACTTCAATTTAAAGTACAGGCAGAAGGTGGACAACCAATTCCATTCTGTGCTCCATTATACTTGAAAATCAAAGTCTGTTTCCATTGCGAACACAAGCGCCCTACGACACTCGGACTGACTGATGGGCCATTCTCAGCTGCCCATTTTATGTAAGCTGACAACCCATCCAGCCATGCTTCTTGCTCTGTGCCCACCATTGCTGGAACTGTCTTCAGCCCCCTCTGACTTCTAGGCGGTCAAGCCAATTGATAAAATATAAAGAATGCCAGTCCGCTCTAAACAGTTCAGATGGACACGTGTGGTTTACTGGTGTCTATGATCACGCTAACATGTCATCTGTTTTCATTTTTCAGATTTCTTCTCCAGTGTGATGCTTACCGTCATATCAGGGCTGTCAGTAAAGAAAGGAGAGATGGTTAAATTGACCTGTGAGGTGAAGAATAACAGCTTACAGAAATTACCGGTTCACTACAGCTTTCTGAAAGATGGTGAGGTTTTATATGAAGGAGAGAACATCGCATACACCATAATGAAGATGAACAAGAGCCATGCTGGAAACTACATGTGTGTCGCATCCATAGGGCATGACATCCAGAAGGAGAGTGCAGTTAAAAGGATTCACATTGCAAGTAAGGATAAAGATGATAAAGATGGCACAGTGGTCACACGTCAATGTTGATCTGAAGGTTGAATGTGTACCTCCACTCCTTGTAATAGTGACCAGACACAGAGGCTCTTTGGTCAATAAGCAGTTCCTTTGGTTTTGCTGATGTTGAGTTGTAGACAGTTCTCAAATTTCTCCCCCTGATTCGTTCCTCTGTCTCATCCCCTTTTTAAATTGACCCCATAAGTGCAGAGAACGTCTTCAAGTGACGTGACCTGCTGTTATATTTATAATCAAAGGTGTACAAAGCGAAGACAAAAGCTGACAGGCCTGTTCTTTGTGGTGCTCCAGTGTTGCTCACACAGTCCTGGAGTCTCACAAACTGCAGTTTGCTTGACAGATGTTTCACTCTCAGGACACCACAGGCTCACCCACCTGCATATCTCTGACTTTTCTCCTTAATAGAGATGGCTGGGTGGTATTGAAGACCCTGGAGAGATCAATAAACATCACCCGTACATTGCTGCCAGCTTTGTCTGGATGAGAATAAGCTTTGTGGAGCAGATGGATAATTGCATCCTCCACTCCAATTTTTGTCTGATTGACAAACTGCAGTGGGTCCAGGTGGTCTACCACAAGAGGACTCATACAGTCCGGGACCAGCATTTCAAAGGTCTTCATGATGTGAGACTTAAGTGCCACTGGTCTGTAGCCTTGAGGTGAAGAGTCTCCCGCCTTAAAATGCAGGTTGTTTTCCACAGCAGTAACACTTTCTGAATCCTTAGGGACAAACTGAACAGGTGACAGAGGACACAACATAGTTGGTCAGTACAGGCCTTAAAACTTGAGGGTTAGGCTTAGGATCAGGGTTAGAGTCCTGCAGCTTTTCATGAGTGTAACTTCCTCAGTTGTCTCCTTACCTGGTCTTCAGTTTCAGACAGCCCATACATACGAATGGCAAAAACTGACCAAATCCAGGTGAGCAGAGATTTACCAAGAAGACTCTAACCTGGAATTGTTGCTTCAACACGGTACTGAATGAAAGGACTTGTATGAATGAGACATTTCAGTGTTTGAATTCTCAAAACATGTTTTCACTTTGTCATTATGGATGATTGAGTGAAGATTGATAGGCAAAACCGGCAACATTCTCCATTTAAAATAAAATCAACACAATAAAGAATGCAGAAAGTGATTGCAATCCACTGTAAACTAAATCCTTTTCTTCCTGGGTTAATGGAGTGGATGTCACTGGTTGCAAAACAGCATAGTTTTCCAATTCTTTTTGCCAAGTGAAACCATAAATTTCACAGTTAAATTCAAATTTGCTAGAATCGCTGGCTCATCTATACTAATAAAAGGCAAAGCCCTCACTGACTGACTGACTGACTCACTGATCACTCATCACTAATTCTCCAACTTCCCATGTAGATGGAAGGCTGAAATTTGGCAGGCTCATTCCTTACAGCTTACTTACAAAAGTTAAGCAGGTTTCATTTTGAAATTCTACAAGTAACGGTCATAACTGGAACCTACTTTCGTCCATATATACGTCCATAGCCTGCAGCTCGGTCGCCGTGTGAGGCGGAGTTGCGTCCCGCATCGTCACACCTCCCACGTAATTGAGTACCTGCCCATATAAGGTAAATATTCGTGGGTGAAGGACTGTGCTTAGCATATTCATAAGTGCAGCTGCTGCGAAACCCTCTGACGCTGAACAAGCCTTTGTAGACACATCAATAGGAACGCAAGGTGTAAAGCTTAAGTTTAAATTACGTTCATAGACACGCTGCCGCTAAATATTTGCAGGTAAATCCACAACTTGATACCGGGAATGACTGTGAAGCATCTTAAGATTCACGAGTACCGATTTGGGAAGTGATCACTTCGATGAATGAAACCTGCTCAAAAAACGCATTACACAATCGAGAAGGCAGCAAAAGAATATGAAGCGAGTGACGCATACAAGCATATTCATGTGCAAGTGCAGCTACTGAGGAAACAAAGCACACGGTGTGAACCTTAAGTTTAAATTAATTTCACAGACACGCTGCTGCTGGGGTTTGTCAAGCCTACGACGAATACGATATTCACGAGATACAAGTTTAATGAAAGGACGCAGGGTATAAACGAGACTTTTGATCACTTTCTAACAGAGTTAAAATTGCTGGTGAAGGGCTGTGCTTGTGTTTGGCCCAAACTCAGCGAAAGTGCGAGAGAAACTTTTAAGTGGCCGGTCTGAGGTAAAATTAAATAAAGCCGTGGACATCACAAGATCGCACGAGATATTCGCGAGATTCAAGTTTAATGAGAAGACGCAGGGTATAAAGCCTCGATGCTAAAGACCTGGCGAAGTCATGGAGAACATGGAAGGACGAGTTCAGATTATACATAGAACTTGCAATGCCGGAGGCAGAGGAAAACACTAAGGTCAGATTATTCCGTTATTTCTTATCTGGAGAGAGCGGCAGAGAATTGTGTCAGGCGCTGACCGGTGATGTAAGACCTGATGAGTTAACCATGAGCTTAATGATACGTAAATTCGATGAACATTACAACCCGAAAATAAACGACACTGTAGAGAGGTTCATATTTTTTTCAAGAAATCAGGCAAAGGGAGAAAATATAGACAACTACATCACAGATCTGAGAGTGTTAGCAGGCAAATGCAATTTCGGGGAGATTAAAAGTTCCCTTATACGTGACCGAATTGTGTGCGGAACCAGTGATGCAAGTTTGCAACAAAGATTACTGAGAGAAGACAATCTGACTTTAGAGAGGTGCATACAAATATGCAGAAGCACAGAATTGACGAAGGAGAACAGCAGAGCAGTCACACAGGCTTCCCTATTCTATACTTCTCCCAGCGTGTCTCTCTAAACCCTCCGTGCAGGAACATTATCATAAGGCTTAACAATCTTATTGTTACACCTTCTTACGTGCACCCAACCGTCCTTATTATAGAGTCTTCCTTGCTTTACCAGTAGTTTGCCCCCAATTCTTCTTAAACAGATATCCCACAGACGGTTAATTACTGGGACATAATCTCTAAAAGGAAGCACGCGGCAGAAACAGTTAAAGGCACACAATAAAAAATTTTGTGACAACCGTTACAAGACACTGTCTCTAAAGACTCGCAAAGATTCCACAAGTTCATAGACAGGATGACGCTAAATATTCGCAGGCAAATCCACAAGTTAATACTGGGAATGCCTCTTAAACATCTTAGATTCACGAGTAGCGATCTGGGTAGTGAACACTTCGATGAATGAATCCTGTTATCTTTACAATGGTTGACAAACACGGAATGTAACTTGAACACAACACGTCCTCCAAATACGAACTTGATTGAAAGAAATAATGAGAATCAAATCCTTGATGACAGCAACACTCATAACAGTCACAGAACAATTACATTGACAATCATCTTACGTTATATTTAAAATTTTCCCTTTTCTTACTACTTCTCTGCTGCGAAGCGCGGGTATTTTGCTAGTTACGAATAACAGGCTGTAATAGAATAAGATGCTTCTCGCACTCTTGTACCCTCAGACTATACGTCAGACACCAGGTAAAAGTCCAAAGATGATATTTATTATAATAATAATTGTGCACAAAGCACCACCTCTCCACAATTCTCCAATAACAACAACAATAACAATAACAATAAACCAATCCTCCACTCCCAGACGCTTAGCCACCCTGCCTCCCAACTCAGCTCATCGTCTGGGAGTTCCCACAGTCCTTTTATATTCCCTGACCCGGAGGTGTTCCTGCCCAACAGTCCACAAGTCCTTATTCCTTCCGGGTCAGGGTAAATAGTCCTTTTCTTCAACCTGGGAGCACGTCGTTTCTTCCTGTCACGTGACCGTGACGCACTCCCGGGTTATAGGGCACATAAGAGCCTACGAGCCCCCCTACAGCGATGCCTGGTGGCCCCCAAGGTATCCAGCAGGGCTGTGTATAAACACTACATAGTCCATGATGCCCTGCTGGAACTCGGGGCATGATCATGCTGTCGTGAGAGCTCCTCCTGGCGGCCTGGGGTTGAGGGCCGGAGTGAAATGCCGGCAATCTACCACAAGGCTAAAACAGGTGCCACCCCCTTGTCAGTTTGGTGGTCTGTGCACAGACCACTGGATTTGAATAACAACTCCAAACTCTTCATGTTACAAGCTGCGCTTTTCATATATCCAAAACTTTCCATTTTACCCTCTGCTTAGAAAGCAGGGCTGATGAAATCAGGAAACATAAGAAATAAAGCGAAAAAATAAGGACAAGAACATGGCATATTTTACAAAATGTATATATTGTTATGTACATCCCAGCGCAAACCAGTGTGTTTCTTCATGCCGGTCCCAAGTCCGGATAAATGGGGAGGGTTACGTCAGGAAGGGCATCCGGTGTAAAATTTAGTCAAATCAACAATACAAATTTCAATACCGTATCGGTCGAGCCCCGGGTTAACAACGACCGCCACCAGTACTGTTAGTCAGCAGCTTGCTGGTGAAAATTGGGCTACTGTTGGCCGAAGAAGACGGGGGAGACGTGTCTGGAGCCAGGAGGAGAGGAGGAAAGTAAAGAGAGTGGAACTGAGGGTAGGACCTCTGAATGTTGGCAGTATGACTGGTAAGGGGAGAGAGTTAGCAGATATGATGGAGAGAAGGAAGGTTGATCTACTGTGAGACTAAATGGAAGAGGAGTAAGGCCATGTGGGTCAGAGGGGGATTCAAATTGTTCTATCATGGTGTGGATGGGAGGAGAAATGGAGTAGGAGTTATTGTGAAGGAACAGCACGTCAAGAGTGTTTGGAGGTGAAGAGAGTGTCAGACAGAGTGAGGATTATGAAGCTGGAAATCAGAGGTGTGATGATGAATGTTGTTAGTGCATATGCACTGCAAGTTGGGTGTGCGATGGAGGAGAATGAAGATTTCTGTAGTGAGTTGATTGAAGTGATGAACAGAAAGTGGTGATTGGAGCAGATTTCAATGAACATGTTGGTGTAGGGAACAGAGGAGACGAGGAGGTGATGGGTAGGTATGGTGTCAAGGAGAGGAATGAAGAAGGTCAGAGGATAGTGGATTTTGCCATAAAGATGGACATGGCTGTGGTGAAGATGTATTTTAAGAAGAGGGAGGAACACAGGGTGACGTACAAGAGTGTAGGAAGATGAACACAGGTAGATGACATCCTATGCAGAAGAGTTGATCTGAAGGAGACTGAAGACTGCAAAGTGGTGGCAGGGGAAAGTGTAGTTAGACAGCATAGGATGGTGGTCTGTAAGATGATGTTGGAGATCAAAAAGAGGACGAGAGTGAAGGCAGAGCCAAGGATCAAATGGTGGAAGTTGAAAAAGGAAGACTGCAAGGTTGAGTTTAGGGAGGAGGTGAGACGGGCAATGGGTGGCAGTGAAGAGTCACCAGACAACTGGGCAACTACAGCAGATGTAGTAAGGGTGACAGCAAGAAGGGTGCTTGGTGTGACATCTGGACAGAGGAAGGAGGAAAAGGAAACCTGGTGGTAGAATAAGGAAGTACAGGAGAGTATACAGAGGAAAAGGATGGTGAGGAAGAAGTGGAATAGTCAGGGAGATGCAGAAAGTAGACAAGAGTACAAGGAGATAAGGCGCAAGGTGAAGAGAGAGGTGGCGAAGTTGGAAACTAAGGAGGAAGAAAAGGACCGGTGGGCTACAGAGAGGGGCTGAGCTGGGAAAGATGAGCAGCAGGTTAGGGTGATAAAGGATAAAGATGGAAACGTACTCACAAATGAGTCTGAAACTTTGTACTTTGAGAGGCTGATGAATGAAGAGAACGAGAGAGAGAAGAGGTTGGATGATGTGGAGATAGTGAATCAGGAAGTGCAACGGATTAGCAAGAAGGAAGTAAGGACAGCGATGAAGAGAATGAAGAATGGAAAGGCCGTTGGTCCAGATGACATACCTGTGGAGGTGTTTAGGAGAGATGGCATTGGTGTTTTTAACCAGATTGTTTAATGGAATCTTGGAAAGTGAGAGGATACCTGAAGAGTGGAGAAGAAGTGGACTGGTGACTCTCAAAAATAGAAAACAAGGGGATTCAAGGGTCTCTGAAGTAGTCCATATTCTAGTGGGGGCTCCGGTCTTCAGTCTGTTCTCTCCCCAGCTGGCAGTGCCTCAGCTTTATAGTGGAGGGATAGCAGGAGGCAAAGATAGCCACTCTCAATGGGCAGCTCCTCAGGGCTGTGGGACAAAAAGCGACATCGACCCTCATGTCCCAGAGTGGTAGTGCTTACCTCCAGTGAGCCCAAAAGGTGGACCCCAGACACGTATGCATGAAAATATATATACGTATAGATAGATAGATAGAGATATTGCACTGTGATCGACTGGCACTCTCTCCAAGTATTGTTCCTGCATTGTACCCAGTGCTTACTGGGATAGGCTCTAATTGCCCCACAACCCTGCCTTGGATAAGCAGGTTTGGAAGATGAATGGATGGTCATTTATTGCATGCTATGTCTACTTGTTGTGTGCTTGTGTGTTCATTGTTGGTATTGTGTTATGTTTTTATTATTATCAAATGTTCTAAGGAGACATGCAAGTCAGAATTTCATTGTACTGAGTACATTGGGCAATATCATTGATGTGACATTTAACCTCGTTAAAGGGTGTCATGTGAGGAAACTGAAATGGAACGAGTAGCCGCACTTATTAAGTCATCTTTCATTTTCCAGGTGATTTCAGCCTCGTCATACGGTTTGCTGTTGGAGGCGTTTTGCTGCTTTGTCTCATCGGAGTGACGACGTTAATCCATATCATGACGGACATGAAACCCACAGCTTCTCATTCATCTAAAGAACACGCATGAAGCAGAAACATTTTCATTTTGTTAGAAGTTGTATGGAATGCTGTATACAAGATGGCCTGCTTCTGGTTCTTCCGTGCTTTTTAATGATTTTTGCATTAAACATATTCCATAGTCCTGTAGTTGTTATCCTGGCTGAGGTTCAGTTGCCTTTTTATGTCTGTTTAGTTCATTTTTGATTCCGTGGTTTATATAAATATTGTTGGTCATTTAGTTTCTATGTATCTGTGTATCTTCCTTTATGTTCAACGTATTTTGTGGATGGTCTTCCAAGATGCGGACCACCTGCCCATCACCATCAAGGGACTGCCCACAGTCCCTTGCAGTTCATTATAGATAGATAGATAGATAGATAGATAGATAGATAGATAGATAGATAGATAGATAGATAGATACTTTATTAATCCCAAGGGGAAATTCACAATTTATGAATGTGCTCTTGGAGTTGGTGAGTTCAAACTGGGATTTACCGGATTTTTTTCTTAACCTGTTAACCTCTTTGATTCCGGATTGGGACTTTTTTTTGTTTTTGGGGTAATTGTCGTCTATGCCTTTTGTGCTCTTCAGAACTGATTGTTGCCACAGAGTACTGTTGAGAATATAAATCTCTGTTGCCCTTTTTGTTTATAGCTGGGGTTTGGTGATAATTCCCCTCCTAGTGGGAATTTTTCAGTCTTCATTTAGGACGTTTGTGCCTGGGAATTCTTGAGTTCATCACTGTAGTGAATCAAAGAAGAAACCGAGCATACAGCAGGGAGGATAGCACCCCAATGTCTCTTGCATGCTTTTTATTCACTGCCACAATCGGATTAATGAGACGTCCATGTCAAAGGAAAGTTTTCCAGTAGTCTGGTTACCGCAGTCATCTCGCTTAATCCATGTTTTGTGAGGTGACGTTAAACATGGCTGTCAATGATTGTTTGAATTTAAGTGATTAATTACAACATCCCACAGGATTATTGTCAGCTTAAGGATTGCGGGGACTTTGAGAACTCTTTGCTAAACAATAGTCAAAAGGAACGAACAAGAAGATAGAAGCCAGAAAGAAAGTGGAATACCAAGAGACCGAAACGAACCTGTGAGACACAAACTGAAAAACAGAAGGAAAGAGAAGAAAGCAAAAGAATGGATCACCACCTAGCTGTCTGATTCGGCTGTAACTAATGAACAAAGCTTGTTTTTATCTATTAAAGAATATTACATGGCGCTGATGCTGCCAAATTTAACCTGGACATACTTGGCTTGATCTCAGGTTTGACCAGCAGTCATGTGAAAGAGTCCACCAATCAGGGAGTCTCTGTAACTGTGAGAGAAAAATGAATAACGTGATGCATCGGTCGGGGTTCCACACATTTCGCAGTCATGTGTTTTATAAACGTGGAAAAAGACAAAGCAAAAATTCAATTAAAATGTCACAAATCATACAATTATGTCTTCAAAATATTAACAAACAACTTTTATTGGTACTTTAACGGTTAGCTTACCTAAAGCAGCAGGAGAACGTGCTGCTGTATGAGCTGCTTGCGTGAATGAGCCCATTGGGCATCCGGTGTCTGTCAGACGAATAAAAGAAGAAAATATACAAGATATACAAGTGCAACCAACCACTGATGAGGTAAAGTGGAAACAGTAAACTCATTTGAAGTTGAAGTCGCACAGGACGCTTCTCTGCTTTAAGATGAATGAGTCTGCATATTCGCCATTAATGGGAGATTTTGAAATTTCAAAACATTGTACAATGTCATCCATTTCAATTATCTCCACAAAAACTGAACTGGTTTGACACATTTCTTTAAAGGATAAGTGTATCACATTTGAACAGAATGGTTTACTGGGGGCTGACATGTTATATACAGAAGGAAAGATAGACAGACAGACACGGCTATTGCAGTAGGTGCTCTTGAATTATATGAGAACACACCTAAAAGTCACCTTTTGGACTTTGAAGGGAGCCTGAACTTGTAACCGTGTGCCAACCATATTACAATGAAGGTGTAGTGACATATCGATGCCGTCCTGAAACAAGAGAAACGAGCCAGCGCCATATGTCATATAATTCAGATCCATTTCTAAACAAGTCACTGTTGCACTGCGGCTCGGCTCCACTGTCCCAGAAACCGTTTTTGGAGCCTCTTAAACCTGTGCCACCTGAGAACATAACCAAAGGATGGGCTGCGGCAAGCGAGGACGCACACAGACAGCAGTAGATTGGTGTAAAAGGTGCACGTACCCCATTAAATACATTGAGATAAATAATCCAATAAATAAATAAATACATTCAATGAATTTCAGTAAATAAGCAACCAGCTTGTTATTTGTATTCCTATTGAAATGATTATTATATATCCTCTTAACATCACCCAATTCTGATGAGGTTCCTCACATCCTTTACTTCCTCTGTCTGAGCCAATTCTCCACCCACCTACTCCCCACACCCTGAACTGCCATTTCTTTTAGTCTGATGCCCACCCTCCCAAGTGGCACCTTATCAGATGCTTTCTGAAAGTCCAGATCAATAATATCAGGTGCGCCACTTTGATCGTAGCCTTTAGTTGCTTCACTCCCTGGGGTTAGGTTTAGAGTAAAAGTGAGGAGTAGATCCTAAAATATAAACATAAACCAATAATTCAGCGTCTGAAATTGACCCTCCTCTGAGTCTTAACATCAGGGTCTTATCCGAATTTTATATTCAACTCAACAAACTACAAAACAAAACTAAACCCTCTCCCCCACATTTATTTTCGCCCCCCAGGGGTGGCCCCCTTCCACTACCTTAAGATTAGGGCCCTACCTCCCTGGGGTTAAGTTCAGGGTGTGTGCGAGGGCTAGACCTCTAAAGACAGAAAAAAGAAAAAGAACAACATTTATACCAAAGACAAAACACTACAAACAATAAGAATAAGGCTTATCAACCCAATCCCTATCCAAGTCTAATACAAAAAAAATCTCCAAATCCGTCACTCCCTCCAGACAGCACACTATATGCTACTCAATGTTTAATTCATCCAATAATTTACCAGTTCATGACCCAAATGCGATCCGGGTGATCAACCTCCCTATACAATTTAAATCTAGGAGTGAGGATCACTCTCGTCATATCACACCTCAGAAGGTGCTCATTGAACTGGAATCATTTTCTCTTCATTACCGGATCTGCCGTGAGCGGAACCTGTGCCAAAAATATTTGGGTATATACAAAAATACTCCGTAAAATTGGAAAAATCTTTGTCCACTGAATTTGCAATTTGGCCCCTGTTGAGGCCTGCCAGGATTACGACTCTCCTTACCCCTAAAGTGCTAGGGCTTTTATTGAGATGCCGCAACAATGCTGACAATGTCATTTTGTTGACACTAATCAGGTGTAAATTATTATGCATCCTGTCATGAAAATTGGCAAGAGTGCTATCTGCTAAAACCAATGTTTTAGTGTCAAAGTCTGCACGTATGGAGGCCAAACCCTCACGATGGCTAATATTAGTACTGGGGTTATCAGTATCAATCAACTCCTCAGAGGACTCTTCGGAGAGATCAATCATCATATTTGCCCCAATAGGTGAAGAATTTTTCTTTTCAAATTGAGTTGTAAACAAACATTTTTCCTCAATTTCGATTGCCTGTATATTATACTGTGTCTCCATGCGTGCAGAATCTGAAACCAAAGAACATTTCCGTATTTTATCAGGCCCACCCATAGAGATCGGCGTTGATGAAACAGAAGAACCAGTTTTATTGTTGTTTACCTCTCTCGTGTCCAGACGTCTCTCCAAATCAGGAGGGTCAGAGACTGTAAATTTTGAGGAACAGACTATTCCCGACATCGATCCCCCCACATCTGAGGACGACACCCAGAAAGCATTCTGATCCTCCGAGAGAGGCAAATCTGGTTGCTTTTTAGAGCTAGTGAAAATATGCTGCCTGAAGGAAATGAGAGAAGAGGCCGTTACTTTTGTCCTATATTTTTTCTTTGCCATAGATATGGCTTTAGCCTGAGCCAATTCATCTGCTACTGGTAATTGTTTGCAATAATCTTGTATAGTGCTCTTTTAACACCCCAGTGCATTTTGCAACCAAGTATCAGTATTACTTTTAATTTTAGAAGAATTTACTGAATTGGGAGGTTAGGGTGAGGGTTAGGTATACATACATAAACAGTCAAGCTCGGTTTTAACAAGTTTGCTTATAACGATTTCTTGGTTATAATTTAAAAAAATGGTTTTTCAAAGATATACCAGCTATTCGCATGTGAATTTGTCCTGTTAAAATGAGCGAAATCTCGGTTATTACGACCACATCCTGGACTTTGGCGAGCCACTTAGTGGAATAAATTTCAATATGCAATACATTTCTATATCTATTGCCTCGAACAATGTGATGACTTGAACCACTTCAGGAAATCAACATCTGATATTTCTGAAGAAGAGGACGAATTGCTGTTATCTACATGCATTCGCTTAAACAATATTGAAATTAATAATGTAAATCATGACGACTATCAACACATGGACGACGAATTGCTTACTAGCAGAATTCTACTACTGAAAATGAAATCATAAATGCGTTGCTTCAAAAAGAAGACGACGATGAAGATAAGAAGGAGGAAGACGCCGCTGGCATATTGGATTTACCAGAACGCAGTTTACCAACATTGTTTGATGGCATTTTTTTAAAGGACTGGCGCGAGAAAACAAGCGTTGGATGCATTACGAGGCAAACCGTGACTGTAGATTACAAAGTTTAAAACAAAAAAATATTTTGGACTTTCTTAAAAAATAGTATAATGTACTTAATGTATGTTTTCAGGAAGGGTTAAATGTATACTTTTTTTCAATAAATCACTATAACTTTAATAGACTGAGTTAGATTTTGTCAAATTCACATTTTCCGGTTATAACGAAGTCCGCTTATAACGAGCAAATAGTGTCGGCCTCGTCAAACTCACTATAACTGAGTTTGACTGTATATATATATATACAGTATATATTAAAATGCTAGGGGTTGCTGTCGCCCCTTAAACCCAACAGACAGACACACTGAGCACAAGGTAAATTCACCAAGAAGATATTTAATTGGTTTTCTTCTTTTAGTAGTGCCCTAAAGCACCTCCGCCACCATACACAGGCAAAGCAATAAAAATAATAATCATCATAACACACACAAATCTCTCCTCCACTCCTCCCAGTAAGCTCTGTCCTACTACCTCCCAACTCTGGCTCATTTGCTGGGTCTCCAACGTTCCTTTAAACAGTCCTTGACCCGGGTCACATAGAGAACTTGTTTTCTTCTTTAGCCTGGAAGTACTTCAGGGTTTCCATCTCCATGACTCTGTGATGCTGCCTCAGTGACGGACAAGCAGCCCATTGGTGAGGGTCTCAAAATAGTTCATAACTCTCAATATATATTGTGATGAATGGCCGGCAGCTCATCCCAGCCGACACATCCAGGCTGCTAGATGGCATCTCCCCTGCAGCATAGAAATGTCCAGGATTCCCGCAGGGCACCATGGGAGATGGAGTTTGATTTCACAGCCCTGCTGGGGACCCTGGGGGCCACCGTGGGACGCTGCAGGAAGACAAGGGGATTTTTATTTCCTGTATAGTCCGGAAGTACTCCCAAGTCACGGGGATGGAAGAACAGAACTACTTCCGGGCTGAAGAAAAAATATAAATCGGAAGTGATGTGGAATCACATGGACTGAAGGACAGGAGCACTTCCATCCAAGAACTATTTAAAGGACTCTGGGAAACCCAGCAGGCTGAGCCAGAGTTGGGAGGGAGTGTGACGGAGCTGCTGGGAGGAGTGGAGGATTTGTTTATTTGTGATTATTGTTATTGATTTATGGTGGTGATTGTGGTGTCTACTGTGGCACAACATCAGAAAGAAGAAATAAAAATTATTTCGGGTACTTTTACCTGGTGTCCTGGACATTTGTCTGCGTGGTTTGAGGAGCAACAACGCCCTCTGGTGTCACTATATATATGTGTATATATATATATATATATATATATATATATATATATATATATATATATATATATATATATATATATATATATATATATATAGTGGACCCACCAGGCTGGCACTGCTTCCTCAACCTGACACAGACAAGCGTGGGCCACAAGTTCAAGGCACACACTGTTTTTTTTCTTTCTCTTACCTCGTGGGAAACACCTTCCACCATTTCCCACAAGTCTAGCACAGTCCAAAGCACAACACAATTCTTTCCTTTACTTCTTTTCATTGTCTTTTTCTCCTCCACTCCTCCTGACTCTGGCTCCCCAAGTAGTGTCTGCTGGCTCCTTGAATAAGGCACCCTGAAGTGCTCCAGGTGCTTGATGATTTATTTCCAGTAGCACTTCCAGGTGTGGTGGAAGAACTGCCCACAAGGGCTCATCAGCTCCTGCAGCAGCAACCTCTGGCAAGGCTGCACCAAACTCCAACTCCCATGGAGCCCAGCGAGAGTCCAAGGCACCACTGCAACCCAGGGGGGCTGCCACTTAGCGCTCCGGGTGGAGGTAATGTTGTGGACACTGATGTTGTGGTCAGCAGCACAGGATCACCGCAGTGGGCTCTGCTTTCTACAGTATAGTTCAGCCAACATACATCAGACTTCCAATACAACTTGGCGTCCTGCCATGTACAAAACTTCGCTGACGACACTGCTATGGTGGGCTGCATCAGGAGTGGGCAGGAGGAGGAGTATAGGAACCTAATCAAGGACTTTGTTAAATGGTGCGACTCAAACCACCTACACCTGAACACCAGCAAAACCAAGGAGCTGGTGGTGGATTTTAGGAGGCCAAGACCCTCATGGACCTCGTGATCATCAGAGGTGACTGTGCAGAGGGTACAGACCTATAAATATCTGGGAGTGCAGCTGGATGATAAACTGGACTGGACTGTCAATACTGGTGATCTGTGTAAGAGAGGACAGAGCTGACTATACTTGATTAGAAGACTGGCGTCCTTCAACATCTGCAATAAGATGCTGCAGATGTTCTACCAGACGGTTGTGGCGAGCGCCCTCTTCTACGCGATGATGTGCTGGGGAGGCAGCATAAAGATGAAGGACGCCTCACGCCTGGACAAACTGGTGAGGAAGGCAGGCTCTATTGTAGGCACAGAGCTGGACAGTTTGACATCCGTGGCAGAGCGACGGCTCTGAGCAGACTCCTGTCAATCATGGAGAATCCACTGCATCCACTGAACAGGATCATCTCCAGACAGAGGAGCAGCTTCAGTGGCAGACTGCTGTCACCGTCCTGCTCCACTGACAGACTGCGGAGACCCCACACTATGCGACTCATGGGGGTAAACGTTAACATTATACAAAGTTATTGTCTGTTATACCTGCATTGTTATCACTCTTTAATTTAATATTGTTCTTTGTCAGTATGCTGCTGCTGGAGTATGGGAATATCCTCTTGGGATTAATAAAGTATCTATCTATCTATCTATCTATCTATCTATCTATCTATCTATCTATCTATCTATCTATCTATCATATAGTGCCTTTCATCTATCTATCTATCTATCTATCTATCTATCTATCTATCTATCTATCTATCTATCATATATAGCGCCTTTCACATCTATCTATCTATCTATCTATCTATCTATCTATCTATCTATCTATCTATCTATCTATCTATCTATCTATAGTGCCTTTCATCTATCTATCTATCTATCTATCTATCTATCTATCTATCTATCTATCTATCTATCTATCTATCTATCTATCTATCTATCTATTCATCAGAGTTTACAACAGTGAGGTTTTTGCATGAAAAGTTTGGTGGAATCATCTCAGATTTTCTCTCTATGCTGTAAAATAATCAGCCTCAACACAGGAGAAAATTTTGGGGCAGCCACCCATATATTGTCCCTGGCTGCAAAAAGGGTTTGAAAAATGGCACTGATGTGCCTAAGTTGGAGTTCCAGACTGAACTGATTTAATGTTCAAAACATGGCAGCTTTAAAGGCCATGACCGGAAGTGACATGGTAGGACTGGAAATGATGTCTTCAAGGTTGAACCAGGCAGCTTTTCCCATGTTTGGTCTGTAGAGACAACAGAAGAGAGTTTAGTGCACCCCACCAACCCCTTGTCTGGCGTGGAATTACCTTCATTAGGTCCATTCAGCTTCCTCCTACTCGCACGTCTGTGACAATGCGTATGACTTCTCTGACATTAACATTACTTAGCTAATCGTGTCTAATGACGAGCGAGACATGCACGTTCACATACCTTTCACTTCACAAAAATTCAATCAAAAATTGAGATACTGGTGCCTAGTCTGTCACGTAAGAACATAAGAGCATGAGATTGTTGACAAACGAGAGGAGACCATTCAGTCCCATTTGTCACTCGTTTGTTTAGCTAATAACTCAACTGTCCCAATGTCTTGTCCAGATTCTTCTTAAAGGTTGTGCAGGTTTCGACTTCAACTAAATGTCTCGGTGGTTTGTTCCAGAGTCCAACAACTCTTTGCCTCCCGGCTTCAGTCCTCAGTGCACTTCCCCTTAGTATCCACTGATGTCCTCAATTACGTGATTCATTATTAAGACTGTAGCTGGATCAGCTTTGCAGGACGGGTATCAGATCATCCTTGTGGTTCTCTCTGATAAAATACTGCTGTAGAGACTTAAACGTTAAGAGAGCCTCACAACCTGCCACTCCCGAGGGAAACCTCTTGGCTGTGAACTGCTAACATCTCAAGTTAGGAAATGAGTGGCTTTGAGGTGAAAAGGACAAGCTGCAGGAACACAAAAGGAACACACAGACTACACATCTCGACACGAGACTCTGGCAGTGCTGATTACTGTTTGGCCAGGACAGCACAAGGTTAGATATACATTTTCATTTATTTGCTTTGCGTTGCTTTTATCCAAAATGACTTACAAAGGAGTTACAGTCATATGATAAAGTTTGTGACCCCCTCTCAGCCTGCGTAATAACTGACTCTCCTTTCAACACAAAAGATAACAGTGGTATGTCTTTCATTTCCTACGAACATCAGAGTACTGCGATGTTTTCTGAACAAAGATTTTTAGTGATGCAGTATTTAGTTTATGAAATGAAATCAAATGTGAAAAACTGGCTGTGCACAAATGTGGGTCCCCTTGTCATTGTGCTGATTTGAATGCCTGTCACTGCTCAATGCTGATTACTTGGTTGGATGAGCTCATTAAGCCTTGAACTTCATAGACAGGAGTGTCCAATCATGAGTGGTCAAAGGTATTTAAGGTGGTCAATTACAAGTTGTGCTTCCTTCCCTTTGACTCTCCTCTGAAGAGTGACAGACAGCATGGGATCCTCAAAGCAAATCTCAGAAGATCTGAAAACAAAGATTGTTGAGTCTCCTGGTTTAGGGGAAGGCTACAAAAAGCCATCTCAGAGGTTTAAACTGTCAGGTTCATCTATAAGGAATGGAATCAGGAAATGGAAGGCCACAGGCACAGTTGCTGTTAAACCAACTCAGGTCTGGCAGGCCAAGAAAAATACAGGAGCGGCATATGGAGAGGCAGGATTGTGAGAATGGTGACAGACAACCACAGATCACCTCAAAGACCTGCAAGAACATCTCGCTGCAGATGGTGTATCTGTACATCGTTCTACAATTCAGAACATCTGTATGGCAGGGCGATGAGAGAGAAGCCCTTTCTGCACTCACACCACAAACAGAGTCACTTGTTGTATCAAATGCTCATTTAGACAAGCCAGATTCATTAAGAACAAAGTGCTTTGGACTGATGAGACACAAATAGAGTTATTTGGTCAGAACAAAAAGCGGAAGAAGAACACCGCATTCAGAGACAAACAACTGCTACCTCCTGTCACATTTGGTGGAGGTCCCATCATGCTGTGGGGCTGTGTGGCCAGTTCAGGGACTGGGGCCCTTGTTAAAGTCGAGGGTCGGATGAATTCAACTCAATATCAACAAATTCTTCAGGATAATGTTCAAGCATCAGTCACAAAGTTGAAGTTACTTAAGCAGGGGTTGGATATTCCAACAAGACAATGAGCCAAAACACAGTTGGAAATCTACAAAGGCATTCATGCAGAGGGAGAAGTCCAATGTTCTGGAATGGCCGTCACAGTCCCCTGACTTGAATATCATCGACAATCTATGGGATGATTTGAAGCAGGCTGTCCATCACATTGAACTGAACTGGAGAGATTTTGTATGAAGAATGGTCAGAAATACCTCCATCCAGAATCCAGACACTCATCACAGGCTACAGGAGGACAGCGTCTGGAGGCTCAAAGGAGCAAAAGGAGGCTCAACTAAGTATTGATGTCATATCTCTGTTGGGTGCCCACATTTATACACCTGTCTAATTTTGTTATGATGCATATTGTATATTTTCTGTTAATCCAATAAACTTCATGTCACTGCTGAAATCCTACTGTGTCCATAAGGCATGTCAGATATTAAAAGGACACTCAGCCAATGAGAAACAAAAATCCAATGAATTAAGAGGGGTTCCCAGAATTTTTCATATGACTGTATATAATTGAGTCACACCAGTCTAGGGACTGTTTTGAATGAGTGTAGCAGGACAAAAAGTGACAAAAGTTCATCACCACAAGTGAAGAGACTTAAAGCTACCAAAGCAAAGACATGATCAGTCATCAATATTACAGACACCCACAGAGCAAAAATCATTTTGACGGAAGCTCACAGAACAATACAGTTTTCAAACATCCATCCATCCATCCTCTTCCGCTTATCCGAGGTCGGGTCGCGGGGGTAGCAGCTTAAGCAGAGAGGCCCAGACTTCCCTCTCCCCGGCCACTTCTTCCAGCTCTTCCGGGAGAATCCCAAGGCGTTCCCAGGCCAGCCGGAGACATAGTCCCTCCAGCGTGTCCTGGGTCTTCCCCGGGGCCTCCTCCCGGTTGGACGTGCCCGGAACACCTCACCAGGGAGGCGTCCAGGAGGCATCCTGATCAGATGCCCGAGCCACCTCCTCTGACTCCTCTCGATGCTCTACTCTGAGCCCCTCCCGGATGACTGAGCTTCTCATCCTAACTTTAAGGGAAAGCCCAGACACCCTGCGAAGGAAACTCATTTCAGCCGCTTGTATTCGCGATCCCGTTCTTTCGGTCACTACCCATAGCTCATGACCATAGGTGAGGGTAGGAGCGTAGATCGACTGGTAAATTGAGAGCTTTGCCTTACGGCTCAGCTCTTTTTCACCACGACAGACCGATGCAGAGCCCGCATCACTGCGGATGCCGCACCGATCCGCCTGTCAATCTCACGATCCATTCTTCCCTCACTCGTGAACAAGACCCCGAGATACTTGAACTCCTCCACTGGCAGGATCTCCCCCCAACCCTAAGAGGGCACTCCACCCTTTTCCGGCTGAGGACCATGCTCTCGGATTTGGAGGTGCTGATTCTCATCCCAGCCGCTTCACACTCAGCTGTGAACCGATCCAGAGAGAGTTGAAGATCACGGCCTGATGAAGCAAACAGGACAACATCATCTGCAAAAAGCAGTGACCCAATCCTGAGTCCACCAAACCAGACCCCTTCAACACCCTGGCTGCGCCTAGAAATTCTGTCCATAAAAGTTATGCACAGAATCGGTGACAAAGGGCAGCCCTGGCGGAGTCCAACTCTCACTGGAAACGGGCTCGACTTACTGCCGGCAATGCGGACCAAGCTCTGACACTGGTTGTACAGAGACTGAACAGCTCTTATCAGGGGGTCCGGTACCCCATACTCCCGGAGCACCCCCCACAGGATTCCCCAAACGCCTTTTCCAAGTCCACAAAACACATGTAGACTGGTTGGGCAAACTCCCATGCACCCTCCAGGATCCTGCTAAGGGTGTTTTCAAACATAACTTTAACAAATTGAGAGAATCAGCAGCTCTGATGGAGGTGGGCAGCTTGTTCCACCAACTGGAGGCTACATATGAAAAGCGCCTGGATTGAAATATGATATCACGTAAAGGTGGCATCACCAGAGGCTGCTCACTGGCAGACCTGACTTGACAAGAAGGATCAGAGCACCTCACCAGGGTCTCAGTATACTCAGGTGCTGACCCACTGAATACTCTGTGTGCAGGCATCAATGATTTGAACTGAATGAGTGCCACTACAGGGAGCCAAGGTAGTGACCTCAAGAAAGGAGTGACGCACGCCTGTCTTGAATGTTCAAATACAAGACAGGTTGCTGCATTTCGGGCCATATACAATGGCTTGGCAGCAGAGGCAGGTAACTCCTGCAGTAGTCCAGATGTGACAGACCAAAGCCTGGACCAGAAGTTGTCCTGCATATTCAGTCAGGTAAGGTCTGGTCTTATGAATCTGCACAAACAAGAGACAGTTGAAATGTGGTCAGAAAAAGATAGCCACTCATTAGGCACCATCTGAAGTGTGAATCCTAAATTTGACAATACGCCTAATTGTACAGAGATGGGGAGTTGAGCAGACTGGCTGGCCAGGATTACAAGACAGTCCATCGATGCCAGAGTTGTAAATGGTGGTCCTTCATCCAAGTTGATATATCAGTAAGGCATGCAGGGACTCCAGTCCATCCATCCATCCATTATCCAACCTGCTATATCCTAACTACAGGGTCACGGGGGTCTGCTGGAGCCAACACAGGGCAGCACCAGTTATAACAACAACAATGTTTATTTCTGGAGCACATTTTCATACAAATGATGGAGCTCAAAGTGCTTGACAGGATGAAGTAAGAGAAAAAAATATATAAAAATAAAATTAGGAAACACTAATTAACATAGAATAAAAGTAACGTCTAATGGCCAGGAGGACAGAAAAAAAAAACTCTAGATGGCTGTAGAAAAAAACAACATCTGCAGGAGTTCCAAGGCCACGAGACCACCTGACCAGCCCCCACTGGGCATTCTACCTAATATCAATGATCTCAATCAGTCCTCATGGTTTTCGGGCTCCATGTGGAAGAATTAGATGTGGATCTCAAACCTTCAATGTAGCGACTGCAGGTGGTACTGCGATCAGGTGGTGATGGCACACCAGAAAATTGGAAAAAGAACAGCAGAGAAAGTAAGGGTTAGTATGGATTGTGAAGCCATGATAAAAATGATAATTAAATTCATATACAGAATATCAGGGTCACACTCAATGAAGCTATGAGAACGCTATGTTACAATAATGTGTTTTTAGCAGTTTTTTAAAGTGCTCCACTGTATTAGCCTGGCGAATTCCTATCGGTCAGCTATTCCAGATTTTACGTGCATAACAGCAGAAGGCCTCCTCACCACTTATGGCTGCATATCATCAGCATAGCACTGATGTGAGAAACTGTGGGATTACAAGATGAGGTCCATTGAGTTGGTGTAGGATGAGAAGAGTGGACGACCAAGCAATGATCTTTGGGCCACCACCCCTGTGTACGTCTGATGCATCCTTGACATCTCTTCTTATGGGATCTACCCAAGATGTAGAACTCAAACCATCTGAGAGCAGTCCCGGTGATGCCAAGGTTAGAGAGGGTAGCAAGAAGAAATCTCATGGTTGACTGTGTCAAAAGCAGAGGAGAGATCTAGAAGGATCAGGATTGTAGGCATGCGGGTAATTCTAACTAACCGTAGCTGGTCGGCCACATTCAGAAGAGCTTTCTCAGCAGAGGTTGTCCATCATTTAAAAAAAAAAAAAAATCTGTAGGTTTTCTCAGAATGTGTAGAAAAGGGTGAGGGTAAATCACTTGGGCCAGATGGACTCCCACTTGGCCCACTGTCTAAGTTTTTGTGCCAGTTATTGACCTCACCTTTTGCAATCTCCTTCTAAAATGGAGTCAGGAGCCCCCTGAATGTTATAATTACCATCCAGTTTTCTTGATCAACTCTGAGTTCAAGCTGTTGCTAAAATTCACCCTAACTAGAAGGGTTCCTTTCATAAATCCACTGCCATTGTCATGTTATCAAAACCACTTCAGCGGAGTTTCATTTAGTTGCTTTCCTTGAATTCGATGTGTAGAAACAGGGCCTGTCTGCCTCTGGAAGGGAGGTTATTACATTCCCCGGGGTTTGATAAGACATTTATTAAGATGATCCAGACCATGTATTCCTAAAAATTGTAATTGCTAGTAACAAGCGAAACAATTAAGTTTCGCTTAGTATAAAGGCAAAGTGAAGACCGGGACTCGTGTAGTGCTAATTTCATGAATTTTCAAATTCAAATTCACGCACACTGCAGGCTCATTACTTCTGATTCTTAACACACTCATTTTGCATGCAATCCGCCTCTCACACCCCAGAAGCAGCACTAAGCTAGGGGTCTTTACTCCCACCTCACCATTCATTTTCTCCACACACTTTGGTGTCTGCCATCGATTCAGTTTGGTTTGTTTTTGTGTGTCCTCTTCATTGATTACAGGCACAGAGCACACCTGTGACGAGTTTACAGGTAAATGGAATTAAAAACTTCATACATTAAATAATGAGTTCACCTCTAAAGATGCAGATTTGTTTAAGCATGCTGTAAAGAAAGCAACCCCAAACTAATTAAGAAACTAACAACCTCTCTCCGTTAATTAATTGTTGAACTCTGGTCAGTTGTTAGTGGTGGGGAGGAAATGAAAAACTTCAGTCTTCAGCATCAATGGGGAAAATAAAATTCTAGTCTAGGGACCTTAGTCTACCGGCCATCGATCCTATTGATTCTGTGCTAGCCGTTCAATTGTATTATTAATGAGCCCAAAGTGTGCCAAGCAGACACTCCCCACACCATTACCACCACCAGCAGCAGCCTGGGCTGCTGAAACAAGGCAGGTTGACTGCATGGATTCATGCAATTGGTGCCCACCATGTGTGCCTCAGCAGAAATTGAGATTCATCAGACCAGGCTATGTTTTTACAGTCTTCAGTGGTCCAGTTTTTGAGAACAGCTTAAGCTTTCGCTATTCAGCATAACAGCAGAAGGCCGCCCGTCTCACCACTTCTTTTAAGTTTAGTTCTTTGAATTCTAAGCAGACACTCATTTGAAGATCTAAGGTTACGATTTGGAGTGTAAGATGTCAGACATTCTGAGATATAAGATGTAGCAGATTATTGAAGGCTTTGTGAACCATCAGCAGGATTTTAAAGTCAATTCTAAATGGCACAGGTAACCAGTGTAGAGACGCTCAGACTGGGGTGATGTGCTCAAGATTTTCTTTTCCTAGTTAACCAGCTGCATTCTGCACTCGTTGTAACTGTTAGATGTCTTTTTTGGGTGGTCCTGAGAGGAGTGCGTTACAGTAATCTAGTCGACTGAAAACAAAAGCGTGGATTAATTTCTCAGCATCTTGCAGTGTTATTAGAGGTCTAACTTTTGCTACATTTCTTAAGTTGAAAAAATGCATTCCTTGTAATCTGATTAATATGCGATTTAAAATTCAGGTCAGAGTCAATAGTTACCGGTAAATTCTTTACCTCCATCTTGACTTTCAATCCTAATGCATCAATTTTATTTCTAATAACCTCATTATAATGTTATAATCTTTATTAAATAAAGATCGGCATCAGATCGGAGAGTGTGTTTGGAAGCTTGAACATGAGTGAGAGAGTAAATCAAAAAAAAAAAACTTTGACAAGTACTATAAATTTACAGACGCAAATCAAATGTATGTTTTTATTGTATGATATAAACAATAAGAGCAGCTCACTACTGAAAATGGTAAATTTGGGAAGCAGCTGATATCGAAACTGCGACCTCTTGATTGGGAGTCAGCAGTTCTTAGCATTGCACCACGCTAGCTGTCGCATCAGCCACCTACCGCAACCTGTTTTCTTTTTTCTTCACTTATATTCTTGAATAAAAGTGCACTTGTTTTGTTACACTTGTACCTTTTGTGAAAGAGTTTATCTGATATTTGGACTTCAGGCTTCGCACATTATACATTTCAGGTCCAGATTGATCAACAAGGGCATGCTCACAAATTACACGTGTAATGCCATGAAAAATACCAGCTGACACTTTAGTATGTGAGCAATGGTACGAGAATGCAGTTAGACTTTTTCTGGGCACATACACCACGCTAGTGTTTAGATCTGGACGGTGTAGCGTTGGTGAGCCGTGCTGTTTCTTTGAAGGACAGGTGATTGGCAGGATGACGCCGGACCTTGTCCTGTATGCAAATGGTGCCATCTTTCGCCTTTATGCCTGGTGCAGTTGCGTTGCTCTTATATGTCACTGGATGTTTCTTGCGATTAGGGCTTCTGTTCTCTTTCTATCTGAGTTCACCTCTGTTATAGCGCGTCTTTATTTGAAAACAGCCGTGTCAGATCAGGAAGAGCGTGAACACGACTGAGAGGATAAAACAGAATAAAAAGAAATGCTAACTTTGACAAGCACTATAAATTAACAGCGGCTGTTACAGACACAAATCAAATGTATGTTTTTATTGTATAATATTAACAATAATAGCAGCTCTCTACTCAAAATGGTAAACTTGAGAAGCTGCCAGCATCCATCCCAGAAGCTCGTGATTGGGAGTCAGCAGTTCTTAGCATTGCACCACACTAGCTGTCGCATCAACCGCCTACCGCAACCTGCTTTCTTTGTTCTTCAGTTATATTCTTGAATAAAAGTGCACTTGTTTTGTTATACTTGTACCTTTTGTGAAAGTGTTTATTTGATATTTGGACTTCGGGCTTCACACCTTATCGACATGTCGTAAATGTAGGAAGGACAGTCCTTGAGTGTGTGTGGGAATTGTTAACATTTGAATCTGATGATTGTATATAACGCAGAACTGACCTCTCTGTACTAACCTGTCCTCTGCATCTCCTGGAGTTCAAAAGAAATACCACCATGCAGCAACATGTGGACACTGGCCAAGATAAAAAAAAAACAAAACAAACGCGGTCACTGACTACAACCGCATGAAGGTATGCAAATGATATAATGTTGAATTAGAGCAACAACGTTTTAAGAAATGTACAATACAGGTCATAAAATGAATTATTCCATATGTCATATATACTGTACGTAAGTCTCTCTTTTTTGTCAGCGTGGCTTTGACATCACAGATCAGAAGGTGCATACTAATTCAGCGCGAGCAGGAGCACTCAAGGATAAAACTTAAGAAAAACAATTCTCAGTCACGCACACCACTCACACCCACGTCCCAGTCTCGTTCCCGCACAAGATCTGACACGGTTTTCAAATAAACAAGTTTGTTTGTTATACCAGCACTTTATGTGAAAACGGCATCAGATCCAGGGTGTGTGTGGGAGCTTGAACGTGAGTAAGAGAATAAAACTGAAAAAACCCTGCTAATTTGAACTATAAATTGACAGACGCAAATCAAATGTATGTTTTTATTGTGTGATATTAACAATAAGAGCAGCTCACTACTCAAAATGATAAATTAGGGAAGCAGCTGATATCGAAACCACGACCTCTTGATTGAAAGGCGGCAGTTCATAGCATTGCACCACGCTAGCTGTCGTATCAACCGCCTACCGTAACCTGTTTTCTTTGTTCTTTGGTTATATTCTGGAATAAAAGCGCACTTGTTTTGTTATACTTGTACCTTTTGTGAAAGTGTTTATTCGATATTTGGACTTCAGGCTTCACACATTAAACATTTCATGTCTACATTTTGTCAATTATTACTAAAACATGAAAAACGTTTTTCTGTGTTAAGAACATTTTTACATAGATTGTTGATGACACTGAACACACGTGAAATGTATGTATTCCAAATGACGATGTACTTTTTCACCCTATAAACCTCCAGCACTTCACTCGAAGATAAACACTGAGCACTGACAAATGGAACCGCGGTGGTGGGTGGGGGGATGGGATACCAGGCTGCTTGCTGCTTATCGACACATTTACAGGACAAAAGACGCTGATGGAGAGGTGAGAATTGATTTAAGGTGGGCCGGATTTACGAGTTTTCTCGTAGGCTCTGGTAATTCTATGTTAATGGATGAGTTTCATTCTGCATTGAGCTGAACTCCAGCATCTATTAAACCATTTTTTTTAATTTCAAAAGTCTTTTTTTTTTTTCAAAGTGTGGCATTTTAAAAGAAAAAAATAGAAAACAAATACTAAGATGAGGACTGCCAAGAAAAAGGAAATGTAAAAGATTAAATTTAAATTAAAAGAGGAAGCCGTTTAAAAACAAAGCAAACATCGGGCTGCTCGCGGCCAAGTCACGTCCTGTTCTGACGGGAGGTTGAAGTGAGAAGGAAACGCGTAGGGCGCCGCCGTCGCTTTCACAATTAGTGCTGAAAATGAAAACACAGTCAACTTTAGCCGTTTCACTTTCAGACCAACCTTCTCACTTCTTCTCTGGCCCGTCCACTGAGGTTCACTGCGTTTCAGAGAAAAAAAAAAACTGGATTAATTTATGAGAAGTCGTTTTAATTCCGAAAAACAAATAACACCGTCAGTAGGATTGGCTGAGATTACTGTGGAATATGCAGGGCTGTCTGTCCTCGGCTCCAGTGTCTTTTCTTTCTACGTGTTCTTCTCTTTGTCTTTTAAAAATGACTGTTAATTCTGTAGCAGTAGAGTGTTGTACCGTGTTAGCCATAGATTGACAAAGGAGTAAGTAGGGTGACATGACGCCTTTTATTGGCTAACTAAATAGATTACAGAGGCAAGCTTTCCAGGCCACTAAAGCCCCTTCATCAGGCGAAGTGTAACAAAGAAACTGAACAATCCTCTCGCTTACATTGGGACAGGAAAGGGATATTTTTTCTTTCATCTTAACAACTTTTATGTTCAAATGTTAGCAAAATGAATAAACCTGAGATGAATTAACCCTGAAAGAAGAGAACAATGAACTAATAAAATGTAGAGATAAGATCACCATCACTAGAGAAAGTCCTGTAAGATTGTTTTTGAAGCACATTGTCTGTATGATAGGCCACTGATGTGGTCAGCTGGTCAGTCAGTCTGTTAGTCCACATATCTGCTCATGAAACGCTTGTCTCTCTTCAGACCATTTTGTAGAGAGTTGAATTTAAGCAGAAGTTTGTATTCCCATTCTCTCTGCTCCTGTTGGGTCTTGAAATTCACAGAGACCCTTAGATCCTTTATGCTGTGGTCATTACTGTTAAAGTGTGCTGCCACTGGAAGATCAGCACTGTTCTGATTGATGTGAAATCTATGAGAGTTCATTCACTGGTGCAGTGCCTGACCATTTTCCCCAACATACAGTCCAGTGTTGGGGCACCTTATGCACATGATTAGGTAGACCACATGAGCAGATCTGCATGTGAATGAACCCTTTATTTTATGCTCCTGCTGGCAATGTGGCTCAGCAGCAAGTGGCTGTAATATTACATTTTTCTTTATGTCACTGTAGCTGGACAATACTGTTATGAGTTTTATTCACACGTGCATGTTAAATTTGGCACACAGGGGCTCAGCAGTTAGAATTGCTAGCCAAGCATTGGATTAGATAGCCAATGACAACTGGAGGACTGTATAGTCAGCTTAAACACAGGTTAGGGTATTTCTGTCCTCTATCAGCACAAATCTTCTTTCCTTAATGGGAGAATGAGAATCGGCATGTAAGCACTATAATATTTCTGTATTTTGTGGAGAAGGAATTCAGCCCTTGTTTGGAGACAGAGAAGACCAGCAAGTGAAGCAAGACATTATAAAGGCTTGGACAACAGCCAGACCCTTACAGGCGGAATCGACAAAGCTCGAAGAAAAACCTCCCAGCGTGGTGACGTGAAAATGGCTGACTGTGTTAATCCAGATTTCCCACCTGGATTAAGTCTGTCCATGCGCCTCTCCGTCTGTAAACGCGTTAACCGTCAGTAAATGTAAGCTAAAAGATATTTTTTCTCCTGTGATTCTTGTACCGCCGTAATCACGATGGGAGGGATATCGCCGTTTCTGGTATATTATGATATTGTTTAATTATTTAATATGCCACAATTTCAAAAGAACACATTTCTAACAGAGCTAATGCCTCTTCAGGAAACAGTGGCACATCTCCCTCCCTACAGAACAGGTGTGGCACCTGTGCACATATCTACATCACAGGTCAGGTAGTTATACCACATTGCCAGCAGGAGCATAAAATAAAAGGTCTGTTCACATGCAAATCTGCTAATGTGGTCTACCTACTTTAACAGTAATGGCCACAGCATAAAGGATCTGAGGGTCACTGTGCTTATGGGGAATTTCAAGACCCAACAGGAGCAGGGAGAATGGGAATACAAACTTCTGCTTAAATTCAACACTCTACAAAATGGTCTGAAGAGAGACAAGCGTTTCATGAGCAGATATGTGGACTAACAGACTGAGTGACCAGCTGACCACACCAGAGGCCGATCTTACAGACAATGCATTTCAAAAACAACCTTACAGGACTTTCTCTAGTGATGGCTATCTTATCTCTACATTTTATTACTTCATTGTTCTCTTCTTTCAAGGTTAATTCATCTAAGGTTTATTAATTTTGCTAAAATTAATGAATGATAAAACTCCTTGACACCACAGTTCAACTGAAAAACAACACCCTTGTAACTTCTGTTTTTCACAAACCAACAGGCAGACGGACCTACCTAAGAAGTGACAGCTTCCACCCCAAGCATATAAGGCGCTCCATTATTTTTAGCCAAGCAATTCGATACGATCGTATTTGCTCAGACCCAACAGACCGGGATCAACAACTGCAAGGAGGTCAGACAAGATTTCATCAGATGAGGTTATACCCCCAAAACGACAGACACTCAGTAAGAAAATTATAAAAGAACTTCAGCCAATGCTAAACAATGACCAAACACTGAAAAATGTATTTCCTGAACCTCCCCTCCTGGCATACAGACAACCACCAAACCTTCAGCAACTAATTGTCCGAAGCTCCCTACCCACCTGGATTAAGTCTGTCCATGCGCCTCTCCGTCTGTAACCGCGTTAACCGTCAGTAAATGTAAGCTAAAAGATATTTTTTCTCCTGTGATTCTTGTACCGCCGTAATCACGATGGGAGGGATATCGCCGTTTCTGGTATATTATGATATTGTTTAATTATTTAATATGCCACAATTTTAAAAGAACACATTTCCAAGAGAGCTAATGCCTCTTCAGGAAACAGTGGCACATCTCCCTTCCTACAGAAAAGATGTCAAACATGTGCCCACATTTACGATACAGACTGTATAGTTATACCACACTGCCGACTTGAACATCACATAAAGGGATCATTTTCCTGCATATCATCTAATGTGGTCTACCTAATTCTCTGCATGAAATGTCCTGACACTGCACTCTATGTGGGAAAAACTGGACAAATACTCCGCCAGAGAATGAATTTCCACAGGGTCCACATTAAACGTGGCAATACAGATGTTCCTGTAGCGGCCCACATCAACAGCCATGGACACTGTGAGAGGGACTTTAAACTCCCAGTGCTTATGGGCAACTTCAAACCACAGCAAGAGAGAAAAGAATGGGAAGTGAAACTCATGTTAAAATTTAATACATTATAACATGGTTTGAATAGAGACATGGGTCTTATGGCCAGATATGAGGAGTGTTTGCATCTCTCAGACTGACACAGGTAACCGGACTACAGACCCACATTGTTTTGAAAAACTCATCACAGACTTCAAAGGACTTTGTTGGACAGTTATCTTATCCAAAGATCTTGACCATACATTGTTCTTCTCTCTCTTGTTAAATTAATCTTAGCTTGAATGAATCTATTATTTCTTTACATTTAAGATTTTTTATTTAAAGATTTACCAATGTTGTTTCTTGTCCTAGTGTGTGGATATAAACACAGAAAAATTTCAGTTTCTGTATGACATCTCACCTGATGAAGGGGCCAGCGTTGCTTCGAAAGCCTGCATATTGTAATCTTTTTAGTTAGCCAATAAAAGGGGTCATTTTGCTTGGCTTTTCTCTACATTCATAATGGCTAACACGGTACAACACCCTATTACTACTAACATTTGGACAAAAAGGTTGTTAAGATGAAAGAAAAAAAATCCCTCTGCTGTCCCAATATAAGTTAAAGTATTTTTCAGTTTCTTTGTTACACCTTGCCTGATGAAGGTGCTGCCATCATGCAAAACCGTAGCACCGGACGTACTCCAAGGTACAGGATAAAAAGAGTCATCTCACCTCAATCCAAGTTTATCTGGGAAGTATGGAAGGGGAAAAGAAGATTTTGTATGATATTGGCACTGATTTTCTTGCTTTATTGCTGTATTTATATTTTTATGTTTTTTCCTGTAGAGTTCTGGAAGGTGCTGGTTTTATATTGTGGACTGGGACCTGGACACAGGCAGACGGACAACATATTTTCACCAGACACCGTTTATTTACAAGAACTATTTACAAGTTTTTGTGCACTCACACACCCCAGTGCCTCCAGCACCGATTCCCCCAATGTCCAGGCCACACTCTTCCAGTGCCTTTCTCTTGGCCGCCTCCCATCCTCTCTCCAGCTCTGTCCTCTTCCACCAGACATCCACCGCTGACTGGAAGGAGACGGCCCCTTATATGGGAACCCGGATGGGCTCCAGCTGCTTCCCAGCAATCAGTCATAGCCACACCCCAGTGTGGTGGAAGTGCCGGCTGCGCACCCGGAAGCCGTCCGGGTGTCCCCTGTGGTCTTCCCCCCAGCACTTCCTGGTGTGGCGGAAGTACTGGGCTCCAGGGATATGCAGGCATTGGGGCGCCGCCTGGCGGTGGCCACGGGTCCCTACAGGGCTGGGCTTCCAAGCCCTGTACCCGAGGCCTCCAACATAACCAGGACGGATGCCCCCTCACGGTCTGGAGGAGGCACAAGCCCTCCTCCGGTCCTCCTGGGCGTCCCGGCCGGGCTCCAGCCCCGACCAGGTACCACAATATATAAATGTTGTCTTTTTATGAATGCATTTATTTTCATTTTTTATTTTCACGTGTCATTGCTTACTGACTGCAGTGCTGAATTTATGTGGCACAGATTTTCCATTATTGTTTTTCTGCACTTTGCTTCAGTACAGGACAGCTTAAGATGACACTTTATTTGTCCTTCTCCTTCTACCTCAGACTTTTGTTGCACCTTATCATGTGTCTGTGTGTTCATTAAGTCCCTCACTATGGGGCTTCACTCGGTTCCTGACCTACAAGATGCCTGGAGATTAAGATTGCATGTTGAATCGAGGAGAACAGGGCATCACAGATGGCCACAGTCCACGATGATATTCTGGTCAGGAGACGAGACGCAGGTTTAATTATTCAACTCCAGCTTAAACACTGAAGGATGCTGAAGGGGCAGAACATTCTCATCTGAGGAGGAAGTGATGTCAGAGGCCTCCTGGCCAGTCATGTTCTGGTCTATGAATTAAAAAGAGACGAAGTCACCAGTTGTGACACTTCACAGTCTGGAGTGGCTTTGTAGAGCCCTGTAGGTCTAACGGTGGACACAGCAGATTTGCTTGTCATTTCATCTTTCACGAGCACTGGCACATGGCACAGTTTCCAAAGCAGCACTAAAAATGACACCTCACAGAAGTGAAAGACGCCTCATTCAAGATGACATTGATGGTCTTCTTCAACACTCTTGTATTTAAAAATATAAGAAAAAAATCTGAAAGAACATGAAGACATGAAACAATTTGATAATTAATGAGTTGATTTAAACAAAACGTTATCTTCTTTTTTGCTTTCTTTTTCTGCTTTTCATATTTGAAAGCCCCCCCAGCCCCTGATATGTTGTTAGCCACCAGAATAATTTGCTTCCTTCAGTTGGGCTTTTTATGTCAGGAAGGTCCAAGAATAACATGACTGACCGACCAGCCAACACAAACATGTTGGGGGGCTTAGTGAGATAGGAAAAATGCCTGATGCTCTCATGTTTTACAGTTTCTGCAGTCAAAAATGACAAGAGGCAAAAGCCAAAAAAAAAAAGAAACAGTCATTCTCATCTGTTGTAGAGAAATGCATTGTGCTGAGATGAACGCAGACGTCAGCGTAACCAGAAAAAAATAAAAAATGAAGGCCGCACAATATGAAAGAGAGAAACACAAAGGCCAGAGAGGTTGGGGAAGGTGGACATCTGTGAAGATGAAGGGAGCAGATCATGATGTGCCAACACCTCTCCTGCTTTTACTTGATGGGTGTCTTCTGGGAAAAAAAAAAACACAAGCAGATAAGCCATAGGCTGGTAATGTGGGATGTGACAATAAGAGTGACAAAGAGCTCTGCGATGACATGACATGTTAGAACAATCTGGATGAGAGCAGACCGTTCAGCCCAACAGAGCTTGCCAATCCTGTCCACTTAATTCTGCTAAAGTAACATCAGGTCGAGTTTTGAAGGCCCCTAAAGTTCTGCTATCTATCACTCTACTTGGTCACGTATTCCATGTGTCTGTGAAAAACTTCCTAATATTGGTGTGAAACTTATCCTTAAGCAGTTTCCCACTGTGTCCCCCAGTGTTCTTGATGAACTCATTTTAAAGTCACCATCTCGATCCACTGGGCTAATTCCCTCCATCATTTTAAAGACTTCAGTCAGGTCTCTTCTTCATCACTCTTAAGGCTCAGCTCTCTTAATCTTCCCTCATCACTCATCCCCTGTAGCCCTGAATCAGCCTAGTCGCTCTTCTCTGGACCTTCTCTTGTGCTGTTATGTCTTTATGGAGACCCAAATTGCACCCAGTACTCCAGATGAGGCTTCACCAGTGTGTTATAAAGCCTGAGCAGAACCTCCTGTGACTTGTACTCCACTCATCAAGGCGCTATATAACCTGACATTCTGTGAGCCTTCTTAATGGCTTCTCAACACTGACAGGAAGTTGATAGCTTAGAGTCCACTATGACTCCTAAATCCTTCTCATAAGGTGGACTCTCGATTTTCCGACCGCCCATTGTGTATTCAAACCTCACATTTTTACTTCCTACGTGTAATTCTTTACATTTACTGACATTACATTTCATCATCCATAAATCTTCCCAAGCCTCACCAGTGTGTTAGAAAGTTTGAGCAGAACCTCCTGTGTCTTGTACTCCACACATCAAGGCGCTTGTATGAGCCAAGTTCTGTATTAACTTTTTTATGTTTATTTAATTTGAAAATATGTTCAATATATTTGTAGTTCAAGATTAGTTTATATATTAGGAATAGAGCTAGATAATTATTTGGTTCTAATGGGGTATTGTTACTTTAAGAAGGGGTGCTGGGTAGTGGGAGTTATTGTAAGTTCATGTGTGGATTAATTGGGCTTTGGAAACACGCGGTTTTCTTACCGTGTCTGTCTTGAGTTTCATTTTGACTGTGGAAATATATAATGTGGAAAATGAACATTGTTTTTATAAAACAAAGGAGTGGATTAAATATGAAACACCAAGAACTGGACATGCATAAGTTCCTGCTGTAGCCACACGTTTTGTTTCGCACCATCAGCACTATATAAACGAATGGCTTCTGAACACTATTGGGAAGTCGATAGCTCCACCACTAATAAGCCTGGAAGCTACCCACTCCTAATGGATTATTAAATGATTCATTGATCGAACCACTCAAAACACTAAGGGGTCCCCTGCTCTACGACTGCACATTAATCAATTGAGTCAACATGTGCAAGCATGGAAGAAATTATTTACAAAAGTTTATTTATTCAGGTTATGTAAATTGACACTTGCAAATTGTCATTGTCTTCTCTGGACCTTCTCTTGTGCTGTTATGTCCTTTTTGTAGCCTGGAGACCAAAACTACACACAGGACTCCAGATGATGTCTCACTAGTGTGTTATAAAGCTTGAGCAGAACCTCCTGTGACTTGTACTCCACACATCAAGGCGCTATATAACCTGACATTCTGTTAGCCTTCTTAATGGCTTCTTTCTGGAAATTGATAGCTTAGAGTCCACTACGACCCCTAAATTATTCTCATAAGGTGGATTTTCTATTTTCTGACCTCCCATTATGTATTCAAACTTCATATTTTTACTTCCTATGTGTAATACTTTACATTTACTGACATTAAATCTCATCCCCTATAGCCCCCTGTAATCAGCCTAGTCGCTCTTCTCTGGACCTTCTCTTGTGCTGTTATGTCCTTTTTGTAGCCTGGAGACCAAAACTACACACAGGACTCCAGATGATGTCTCACTAGTGTGTTATAAAGCTTGAGCAGAACCTCCTGTGACTCGTACTCCACACATCAAGGCGCTATATAACCTGACATTCTGTTAGCCTTCTTAATGGCTTCTGAACAGCTGGTAGCTTAGAGTCCACTATGACCCCTAAATCCTTCTCCAAGGTGGACTCTTGATTTTCAGACCTCCCATTGTGTATTCAAGCCTCACATTTTTACTTCCTATTTGTAATTCTTTACATTTACTGACATTACATTTCATTTTCCACAAATCTGCCCAAGCCTGTCTGCTGTCCAAGTCCTTCTGTGATGATTTAACGGATTCCAAATGATCTGCTAATCCACCTATCTTGGTATCATCTGCAAACTTCTCCAGCTTGTTCCTTATATTCCTTTCTAAATCATTTATAGATATTAAAAATATCAGCAGCCCCAGCACTGACCCCTGCTGGTCACCACTCTTAACATCACCCAATAAGGTGAATATTCTAGTTTTCTGTGCAAGAGCAAACTAATAGCAGTGACATATTGTGTCTTGGTAAATTACTGCACCTGTGAACTCAACGTCCTCATTACTAGTCCTTTATGTGACTCAGCAGGGAGCATTTAAATTGAAGAGAATGGATGCTGTGGACTTGACCCGGACACAGACAGGTGGACATGTTGTTCTTCAACCACCACACAAATATATACAATACTTATGGTCACTAAGACCCAGTCCAATGTGCACAAAACACCCCAACATTCAGTCCAGGCCACAAATGCCTTCTTCTTGGGCCGCCTCCACTCTCCTCTCGTGCCTTGTCCTCCTTCCACCCAACTCTAGCCTCGTATGAAGGGAGACGGCCCCTTTTATACGCTCCTGGATGAGCCCCATGTGGTTCCCGGCATTCCCTCGTTGGCCACGCCCCAGAGTGGCGGAAGTGCCGGCTGTTCTCCCGGCAGCTCTCTGGGTGCCCTTCTAAATCTTCCCCCCAGCACTTCCTGGTGTGGCGGAAGTGCTGAGCTCACAAGTCCCCAAGGCATTGGGGCGCCTCCTGATGGTGACCACGGGCCCCTACAGGGTGGGGCTTCCATGCCCTGAACCCTTGGCCCCCAAAGCACCCAGGGAGGTGGCCCCCACGTAATCCCAGATGGGCACACGCCCACTTCCGGTCCTTCAAGGCGTCCCGGCCGGGTCGTTGCCCCTGGCATCCGCGACAACGTGTATCCTGGGTCTTCTTCAGTAGAAGATGGGCATTCAGATTTCTAATCTCCATGTTTTATTGATTCTGTTCTGTTGAAGTGTAATATGCATCAATGCAAGTCGGTTTAAAGCTTCTATGTGTGGGGTGAACTAAAAATATGAATATGCATTATGAGGCAGCCAGCAGGTATATATCTGGTTATGCTGGAGAGTTAATAATATGCCTTGAGTTTAATTGTGGTTAATTCTACCCTTTACATGAGAGCTCAGGCAGGTAATTTAAAGATGAAATTGGGCACCACATTGAGCAAAGGAAACCACAGATTCTGAAATATTTCTGTTGCTGTATAATGCAATAAATGGCCTTCAAAAATCCATCCTATACTTCACTGAAGTATAATAAGCCCGATATTGTGTATCTATTCAAGTGATAAGGTTGCGAGATGTTCACTTAATGTTTTATCCTTCTGTTTATTTTATTTGTTCATCTCTCTGAAGTGAGGCGCCTTACCTGCTGCGGCCAGTAGGGGAGGCACACTGTAAGCCATACCCCTCGTCACCGGTGTGGCACTTTGGGTCCTCACTGTGGCGCGCCCTGCGGTTATCTGCTGATCAACGGTAGGATTGCATTGGCAGGATTCATTACTGTGTGCCGTGTTTCTGTAGCAAAAATATATAAATAATGTGTGAGTGTTATTTAAAAATAAATTAAATATATTGTGCTCCCTGGACCATGGATGCATCTTCTCAGTATTATAAATTGTACTTTTACATTTGGTGCTTGACTTCCATTTTTCTTTGTGCTCAACTATTATTTAACTGAAATACTTCGCTGAAAGTAAAAAATTAACAAAGTGCTTCAACTTGTACTCAAGTGTCATTTTTGAGTACTCGGTCCACGTGTCTAGTAGGATGATGTTGAGGTGGACCCTGAACTACAGGAGACCTCTTGTGGTAGTCCACCTGGACCCGCTGCAGCTTGCTTATCAGACAACGACTGGAGTGGAGGACGCAATGATCTGTCTGCTCCACAAGGCTCATTCTCACCTGGACTCTGAGGATGATGTGTTTTGATGTCTCCAGGGCCTTCCAGCCATTCCTGATGTGCAGGTGGATGAGCCTGTGGGGTTCCTGACAATGGACTATCTGTCAGGCAGACCACCATCTGTGAGACTCCAGGACTGTGTGAATAACACTGAAGCACCACAAGGATCAGGCCTGCCTGCTTCTCTCTTCACTCTGCGCACCTCAGACTATGAAGATAACAGCAGGTCAGGTCACTTGAAGACATTCTCAGAGGATTCTGAACTTATGGATGGGTATTTATAAGGGGGGGTGAGAAAGAGGAGGGGAGTCAGGGGGAGAACTTTGAGAATCGTCAGCAACGTAACATCAGCAAAACCAAAAAAATCCTCTACGTCCGGTCACGATTAAGGGAGTCGTGGTGGTCCATTCCTATTAAGTACTTGGTGGTCCACATTCATGACAGGTTGCGCTGGTCTTGTAACACTGAGAAACTAGAGAAGGAAGGCCAGAGCAGGCTCTTTTTGTCTTTAGAAGACTGATCTCCTTTAACGTGGGAAGTGACATCCATCATGTCTTCTACAACTCTGTGATGTCCAATGTGGTGTGCTGGGCTGGTCTCATCACTTCAAGAGTGGACCACCGAATCAATAAGTTTATTGAAAGTGCAGGCTCAGTTATGGGACCCCCTGGAGGTACTAGAGGAGGACAGGATGAAGACAAAGCTGAGTGTCGTTATGCCATTATAAACAATGCTGCACATCCTCTTGCTGACAAAGCAACACGGAGGACTTTCAGGCCGTAAATTATTCATCCGACTTGTGTCAAGAAACGTGACTTGGGGTCTTTTAAACCAACTGAAACAACTGTCAAATGGAAATAAATACTAATACCGTGAACCTCGGGTCACGACCGTAATTCATTCCAAAACTCTGATCGCAAACCGATTTGGTTGTGACCCAAAGTAATTCCCCCCATAGGACTGCATGTAAATACAAGTAATCCTTTCCAGACCGTACGAACTGTATGTAAATATTTTTTTTAAAGATGTTTAAGCACAAAAATAGTTAATTATATGACAGAATGCACAGCGTAATAGTAATCTAAGTGTAAAAGCATTGAATAACACGGAGAAAACCTGGAAGGAGAAAACTAACATTGCAGGAGTTCACACTACAGCCTTACGAACCGCTCGCTGTAAACACTTTTTAATGAGTTTTAAGCACAGGGAAAAAAATGAAAATTTGAAAAATCCGTAATTTATATAAAAACTAACCATAAATGACCAAGAAAACTAACCTTGCATGAGTTGAGTTCTGGCATAAAGGAAATGAGGAGGAACTCGGTGGAGAGGAGATTACAGTTTTGAGGTAAAGTCCCTCAAAGTCTGACCGAGAACAACGTACTGTACAGGGAGAGACTGAACACGTGCGGAAATCATCGGTGTGTACGAACCGGAAGGGAAACTGGCTTGTTCGTCACCCGAGTGTGCGGTCGTGGACTGATGCAAAAGTTTGGCGATTGTGTTCAGAGACATACGTGACCTGAGGTTTCACTGTATATAATAATAATAATAATTCTGTAAATTTATATCTCACTACTCAATAAGCTTTTCCATAGTGAGTGGGGAGCCATTTCAACCACCACCATTGTGCTGCATCCTCCTGGATGATTTGATGGCAGCCATTTTTGCACCAGTACACTCGCCATACCAGCATTTCTCAACCTTTAAGTATTTGCGACCGAGTTTTTATAACAGTTTTAATCGCGCCCCCCATAATGTTTTTTTGAAAGGAGCCCACTGTGATGATGCGGGTGTGCCACATGCTCCCATCTGCTGTCCAGGAGCCCTTGAACCCGTCACCGTCGGTAATGTCACCAATGAGCTTAGTAGTGAGGCACAACAAATGGAGCAAGGGGATGGTGTAAAAGTGCAAAGTGCTTTTATTAAAAACAACAACAAAACAGTGTTCAAATAAATAGTGCAGTGATTCAAAGTCCCAATAAATGAATAATCCGTAAAATCAAAATGTGGACGTTAAAAACAATAGAGAAAAAGAAACAAGGTTAAAATAGCACAGGAAAGCAGTCTTTTAAAAACAACACAAGCCCGATGACTTTGACCTGCGTCTTCCCTGCTTCTCCCGTCTGGGCTTCTCAACAGGGGAGTCGCCCTACTTGCAGCTGACCTTCACTCGGCCTGCTTCGGCTGTTCAGTTCGCCTCTCCGATCCCTGGCTCCGGTAGGTTCCTCCTGACACCTATTTGGGATCCACAGCGACCAGGGTGCCCACGCTGAGGAATACCTGTCCCAAGTCCTGACTTCTGCTGCCTTTCGCGGCCTTATGCGGAGAGTCATCCGCCTTCCGGTCAATCCCGCTCCAAGCTCACTCAGTGGGAGTGACCACCACTACTATTCCCTGGGTGTCGGCCCAACACGCAGGCTCACTCTTCAGCTGCAACGCAAGCCTGTACTCACTCTCTCTGCTGCACTCGCTCTCCTGCACTCGCTCTCCTGCACTCGCTCTCTCTCCTGCACTCTCTCTCCCCTGCACTCGCTCTCCTGCACTCGCTCTCTCTCCTGCACTCTCTCTCCCCTGCACTCGCTCTCTCTCCTGCACTCGCTCTCTCCCCTGCACTCGCTCTCCCCTGCACTCGCTCTCCTGCACTCGCTCTCCTGCACTCGCCTCTGCACTCGCTTCTCCCCTGCACTTCGCTCTCCTGCACTCGCTCTCCTGCACTCGCTCTCTCTCCTGCACTCGCTCTCGCCCCTGCACTCGCTCTCTCTGCTGCACTGGCTCTCCACTCACTCTCCCCTCACTCTCTCCTCCCTGCACTCGCTCTCTGCACTCGCTCCCTGCACTCACTCCTCACTCGCTCTGCACTCGCTCTCCTGCCTGCACTCGCTCGCTCTGCTGCACTCGCTCTCCTGCACTCGCTCTCCCCTGCACTCTCTCCCCTGCACTCGCTCTCTCTCCCTGCACTCTCTCACTCGCTGCACTCGCACTCTCTCTCTCCTGCACTCTCTCTCCCTGCACTCCTCCTGCACTCGCTCTCCCTGCACTGCACTCTCTCCTGCACTCTCCTGCACTCGCTCTCTCCCCTGCACTCGCTCGCTCTCCTGCACTCGCTCTCCTGCACTCGCTCTCTCTCCTGCACTCGCTCTCTCTCCTGCACTGCCCTGCACTCGCTCTCTCTCCCCTGCACTCGCCTGCACTCACTCTCTCTCTCCTGCACTCGCTCTCTCTCCTGCACTCTCTCTCTCTCTGCACTCGCTCGCCTCCTGCACTCACTCTCCCTGCACTCTCCCCTGCTCTCTCCTGCACTCGCCGCTCTCCTGCACTCGCTCTCTCCCCTGCACTCGCTCTCCTGCACTCACTCTCCTGCACTCCTCTCCCCTGCACTCGCTCGCTCTCCTGCACTCGCTCTCCTCCTGCACTCGCCTGCTCGCTCTCCCTGCACTCGCTCTCTTCTCCTCTGCACTCGCTCTCTCTCCTGCACTCACTCGCTCTGCTGCACTCGCTCTGCTGCACTGGCTCGCTCTCCTGCACTCACTCGCTCTCTCCCCTGCACTCGCTCACTCTCTCACCACTGTTTCCTCTTTTTTCCTACAACCTCCCGTCTGTTTCTTTCTCTCTTTTCTTTTTTCTTTCTCTCCCCCTGTAGCCGACCTGTGCTTCTATTTAAGTAGAGGGCATGACAGCTGTGGCAAATCAACGGCCCCAGGAACAATCACGGATGTGGACAGTCTCTCACCTGTGCACTTAGGTGAGAAACGGCCACATTGCGAATCGCCCTGAGAACCGCTTCACCACAGTACCATGGCCCCTCACCAAGCCGCGAGCGCAGTGATTATTTATTTTAAAGTGGCCCTTTTGTCATGCGCTGTGGACCTGCGCCACCTCCACCTATTCAAAGCATCATGATGGTCCAACAATGATGGACTGAAAGCCAGAACTCTACGTGACCATCATCATCATCAAGTCCTTCTGTGAGAACCCTAAATCCAAAGAGGACTGTTTCATTTATGTTAGGTAGAATGTCCAGAGGGGACTGGGTGGTCTCATGGTCTGGAATCCCTACAGATTTTAGTTTTTTCTCCAGCCGTCTGGAGTTTTTTGTTTGTTTTTTCTGTCCCCCCCCGGCCATCGGACCTTACTCTTATTCTGTGTTTATTAATGTTGACTTATTTCATTTTCTTATTGTGTCTTTTATTTTTCTATTCTTCATTATGTAAAGCACTTTGAGCTACTGTTTGTATGAAATGTGCTATAGAAATAAGTGTTGTTGTTGTTGTAATACCAATTTGCTCTTTTTTAATTAATGATATATCATAGATACATATTTTATTATACCTACTTAACTTTCATCTACATTTATCTAACTCTATATTTATTTTTCTAGTATCAGAATGTAGTTTAAGTTCATTTGTTTTGCTTTCAATAGATGTATTTTTCATATTTTGATTCTTGTTTTCTTTTTTTCACATCTTCATGCCCCCCATTTTGTTACTTCGTGCCCACCTAGGGGGCCCACCCCACAGGTTGAGAACCAAGGCACCATACATTAGCTGTTAGGTGATGAAGTGGCGAGACAGTTAGCCAATTACAGACAGGGGATGATTAGGGGTCCAGAATGACCAGGCCAAGGTGAGCAATTTAGTGTGGACATCGGGATAGCCCCTTATTCTTCACAAAGGATGCCCAGGGATCTTATATGACCACAGAGGGTCAGGACCTCAGTTTTCATGACTCATCTGAAGATCGGTGACATTTTTCCATCAGAGTGTCTCCATCACTGCACCAGGGCATTGGGATCCAAATTCAGACCACAGGGTAAGCGCCTCCTGCTGGTGTTGCCAACACCTCTCTCAGCAGTAAGCCAAGCTTTTCCTAGATGATCTCCCACCCAAGTACTGGCCAGGCCTGAACGTGCTTAGTTTCAGATGGATGACCTCTTCTGAGGTGCGGGTGGTAAGGCTGCCGGACATTACGGACATTATGTTTAAACAACAACAAAGTTGTACTTTATGAACACAACACCGACTTGTCATGGACACACACAATGATTAACTGTCAAGAATGTTCTTGTATGTGCACAAAGCGATATGAAGCATATCGGGATGATAAATTCTTGGAAAACGTTATTAGAACATTAATGATAAATAACAAAAAATAAAGTTTTCCCTGAGAGTCTCCTTCTGCTTTCTCTGGCGATGGCTGTGGTGTAGACGTGTCAGCTGCACCATCAACTGGGGGGACCAGTCAGCCAATGTGGGCAACTGACTTTTGTTTTCGATCTCCAGGTCACTTGCATCAAAATCAGAGTTTGATAAGTCAAAGACTGATTAAGCAATAATACGCAAAAATATAAATGAATAGATAACTAATACACACAGAATATTTTGCTTTGCATATTCACTTTGCTCTCTTGCCTGATGTCGATGCCATTCTAGACGTGGTTTACTCTACGCTACTCACGCACTTGCAGGGATTTGACGTTATGTCAATGAGATTAACAGTCCTCCTAGCAAAGATGGCCTACCCAGATTATAACGGTCAGTTTTATCAACGTTTACAGCTATTTCTAGCCCTCTGCCATTTGAATGTCGACAAACGTCAACATCCGCCCTAAAAGAGTCAAAGGTCGTCTCTGCTTCAACCCCATGTCTCAGTAGTCTGTTTTAGAGTCCCACAACTCTTTGCATTTAGATGGACTTCCTGGCGTGAGTCCTAACTGCTCTTCCCCTTAATTCATCGTTAAGACAAAAAGAATGTTTCTGGATTTTCTGGATTTCTAGATCAGGCCTCTTCAGTTCTCAGAGTCTGTCACAGTAGGCCATGTCCTTCAGTCCCATGATACTCCTGGTTCATCTCATCTTTGCAGCTTCAATGTCCTTTTTTTGTAGAGTGGTGACCAGAACTGCACACAACACTCCAGATGTGGTCTTACTTGGCTCAGGATAAGCCTCCTAATCTCCTCAGTCTTACCTGGACTGGTGCTGGCACAGGTAGAACTTCATATGGGACCACCTTGTCAGTTTTGCTCCTCAACTTAGCACCTTACTCTATAAATCTGGACAGACAGGTGGCCCTTAGGTACGTCATTTATTCCAACTCATGCAGATGGTAAGGTGGATGTGTGGAGTAGCAAAGCTTGACAATATCAGGAATGAGACATTTCAAATGTACGGCTAATGCTGGGGAAATCTCTAAGACAATGCAGGATGTATAAAAAAGAAGAGAGGTTAACAATGTGGAGAGAAGAATCGTGGATATGAGGGGTCAGAAGAGGATGACTAATGAGCTGTATGAAGAGGGATCAAAGGGGTATCAAGAGAGGAACTGTTTAGCGGACGAGAGTGGAGAAAGCTGGTCAAATACTGTGACCTCACATGAAAGACAGGAAAAGCTTTTGAAGAAGATGAAGAAGAAGAAGGCAGTGAGGCCTGAAGTCAGTCCTGGCAGTCACTTTAGCAAAGCTGGAGGTCCACCTATTTTAGGACCCTAAGCACTATAAGCACTTTAGAGATGCAGGGCTGCAACACCATCTCTGTGGGTTGTGCCCCCCCAAACCTGTCATGGAGTCATAAGCGTTCACTCAGCTGGCTTATGCCAGTTTACGGCACCAACATCAGGCCAACACAGGATACCAAAGAGCCTGGCAAGGGTTAAACAGACCTGATCACAGGAAGGACACCAACCAGTAAGCTCTCAGATGGCAGTGCCACCCCAGTCTGTTTTTCATTGTGTTCCATTTACACATTTACAGACCCACTGAGCCCAGGCAGCCATAGCTTGGACCCTGCTAGCTGAGTGGAAAAAAGAACAAATGACATTTGCACTACTTTGAGATGAACGTCTTTGTTGTCATCACGATGTCTAAATGCAGTTCTTGAAATGGCCAACCGGTGACCACAAACTCAAGACGTTCCATTTTAAATGCCACCCTGTCTGCTTCTTGGCTCGACGTGCAGCTTTCTCGTCTTCTAAATTTAAACTTTAAATCGAGCTGACATTAATGTAAGCTGTAAGGCCCACAGAGAGAGAAGCGCAGAGCCATAATGATGGCTGGGACTTCTTTCATGTCACATTGTCAGCTTTGAAAATGTACCAGCTAGGAGTAATGATGTCCTCAGTAGGGGTCACATATGTGTGCACTGGGGGCTCCTTCAAGGTGCTGAGAAAATAAGAACCACCACCAGGGGGCGAGAGGAGGCACCGTCAGTCACAACCTTAACTTTAGCCAGATGGCGTCTAGACAAGGCCCCCAAGCCACGCCCCCTCGATGTCCTATGATATATATATCTACAGTATATACATATACATATACATATATATACATAGCTTACCCCGGCTGAAGATGGTGTCTTTAGTTTGACCTTTAGTGAGAGACCAAGAGCCGGAGACAAGACGTATTCCTCTCGTAGTGAAACATCTTTTGTTATCATTAATGACGCCTCCATTTTTGTTGTAATTTTTTTTTTTGATTTACTGCGGTTTAAACATTACTTTGGTGCTCTAAAGATGCAGCCATTTGCAACTGGCTTGTGGAATATTACCAATATTTTGTTCCGTGATTCTCAAAAAGGGGCCTATGCCTTTAATCAGCCTCACTCAGAAGCGTGCCCCAAATACGGTGATGTGGACTCCTGATAACAAAATGGGTTTCTGTGACCTAAAGAAGGTCCTTATGTCAGCACCTCTATTCATTTCTTTTGACTTCTCTTTACCTGTTCTTCTCCAGAAGGTGCCATGTTGTGTCAGGATGTCAATGGTGATGATCACCCAATCAGGTATCTCAGCCAGAAAGACAAGGTGCACGGCGATTAAGTGTGACACTCTCACCGTCAAGTGGGCCGTGACCCATCTTCGATATTACTTGCTGGGACGTGAATTCACCCCGGTCATGACCCACGCACCTTTGGCATTATTATTTTTGAACTATTTTTCATATTGGATGCGTTTTCTACTATTTTTGTAACTCTGAACTGCTTTTATGTGTGTGTGTGTTTTGTAGGTGGAGCCCAAGAGGCGGGGCCTCCCTAACATCACCACTACTGGCTCCTCCCTCTGCCTTTAAATGAAGGCTGGACCGAGAGGCTGAGGCAGTGTTCTTTGGTTAACATTAGGAGTCTTTTTAAAGTATTTTTTTTAATAATAACTTCTTGTTTTACTGGATATTCCTACCTGATTTTTTGGATATGACTTTGGAATTTGTGTATTGGAACTTGGATAGCCTTTTGGCAAATCCTTGTTTGTGCTTTTAAGTATTTTGCTCTGCTCTTAAATCCTTTGTAAAGGTTCTTTGTTGATCTGTTTACAAGGCAGGAGTCTGCAGTTATCTTCTCCCTTGTAGGGCAGTTGAATATATTTTGGGATATTTCTTTATATTTTGAACTGTTAAGCCAATTTTCCCCAATTTAAGCCTAGTTAGGCCAAAGCCAGCAGGTAGTTGTCTTAGGCAATAGAATAGAATGCCTTTTATTGTCACTATGCACAGGTACAATGAGATTAAAAGCAGCTCCTTCAGTGCAGACACATATATAGAACACAACAAGTAATAAAACAAATAGACAAATGGTGCAAAAAGCTGAAAAGAAGTTGCAAAAAAATTCTGCGATGCTATATACATATGGAAAGAATAATAACTGTTGCGCTTTTGGGTTATTGCACATAATTTAAATATTGCATAATAATGATGATCATGTTGCAGTGAGTAGTGGATGTTGGACTCTGAGAGTAGTGATATTGTACAGTATACAGATATTACACCGTTATTATTCAGCACCATTTAGATATTGGATATCGCACAGTTGATGGACAGAAGGAAGTCCAGGGGTTGGGGGGGTAAGACCGTGTAGTCAGTGCATGTGTGAGTTTAGAAAGGTTATGGCTTTCTTGAGTCTGTTTGTCCTTGTTGTGATGCACCTGTAGCGCCTCCCTGAGGGCAAACAGATCAGAGCCAGGGTGGGAGCTGTCCTTGATGAGGTGTAAATGTCCATCAGGGAGGGAAGAGGGCAGCCGATGATCTTCTGTGCTGCCTTTACTACTCTCTGAAGCCTCTCCCTGTCTGCCATGGTACCACACTGTGATAGAGTATGTCAGCAGGCTCTCGATGGACGAGCGCTAGAAGGTCAGTAGCAGGTTGGAGTCCAGTGGGTCTCATCTCGACTGGCTAGGCTTACTTATTGTGGGTCTTTTTGGAGGCCTCAACCCCTTCTTGTCATGTTGATGTGACACAAGGACTTCACAAAAAGTGCTAGAAGTGATCATCAGTACGGAGAGCAAAATGTTGGGGAATTTATTAGTCAACTGAAGCGTCTCCCAACCTGTGGGCCGTGGCGGCATTGCAGGTGGGCTGCAGCTGACCCCCGATTAAACTCCACACATCTCTCATACGTACAGCTGTACCAGATTGACGAAGGGTGAGTCACAAATACGCTGGTGTGTGAAAAACTGGGTCATGACGTCAAGAAGGGTTGGAAAGCAAAGGTCTACAGCAAGCCAAACAGACAGCTGACAAGCAAAATGGTTCTACCTTGATGTGGTCTCACTGAGCAAAATGTTTAATACTTACAGTTAGGTCCATAAATATTTGGACTGAGACAACTTTTTTCTCATTTTGGTCCTGTACATTAGCACAATGCATTTTAAATGAAACAACTCATTTGCAGTTGAAGTGCAGACTTTCAGCTTTAATTAGGTGGGCTGAACAAAACGATTGCATAAAAATGTGAGGCAACTAAAGTATTTTTTGAACGTTAAGAGAGAAGATAACGCAGAGCAACAGGAGATGCAAATGTCAGTGCTCATAACACCCGAATCAATCTGCCTAACGACACCGGTAAAGCACCGACGAGGCTGCACAACATCCATCTACTGACTGCATGTCTAAACAAATAACACGGACGTGAACATTACTGTCTAATTGGAAATGTGAATATCCACCCATAGGAAAAGATGCTTGAAGGTCTTCGTGTGTGTGTGTCTCCTTTGTCGCCCTGCTCATTGTGATGTACAAATGAATTATTAAGCTTCAGCTCCCTTGTGCTTCTGAGCTCCTGAATGGATAGCAGCAGTTTTAGCTTTTTGTTTTCTCTCAGCATCTCAGTCTTTAGTTCAGTTTCTTTTGTTCTGTCCCTGATAACCCCGGCGGTCATTTAAAGTGCATGGACTGGAGGAATTGGGGTAGGAGGTAGGATTTTGTAGCAGTGGATTTTGCTGCCATTCACTACAAACATTTGTCACACACATACACATGGGAGGCAGCTAAAGGACTCAGAAAAGGATAATTCTACACCGGACCAGGGGATGGCAGAGTGCATTGATCCATTATTTTTTTCCTCTTCAAACCGAACATGGGAAATCCCGGCCTGGGCTCGAGGACATCATTTTTGGTTCCAGGCAAAATTACATTACTTCCAGTTCCTGGCCAAATGATATCACTTCCGTTTCCGATCCGGATGACGTCATTTCCCCTGCCCGGCTTTTAAACCGCCTACCAGTTCTGTTTTGGACTGATGTCTGTAAAGACCTGAGAAACTAATCGTCACTTTTTGACAGCCAGTTTCAAGTATACGGGTGGCTGCCCCCCAAACCTTTTTGCTGTGTGGTCCTTTCACACGTTTTAACGAGATGTCTTTTTTAAGAATCGTGTCTGGCCTCACGAAACTCTCCTGAATGTTTCCTACTAGATGTCCAGCAGACCGTTAGGAGTACATCCTAGAAACATCCAGACATCTCTTCCTGCTGTAATTGACCTTAATAATAATATGACGCGAGCTGTGAGAAGTCAAGCAAAGTGATCCCTTTAATTGGCTAACTAGGAAGATTACAATATGCCGAGCTTTCGAGGCAACTCCAGCCCGTTCTTCAGGCGAGATGGAATACAGAGACTGGAGTTCCCTGTGTTTATATGGACACAACTTTGGGAAATTCTCATTAAGTGAGACATCTTAGATGTAAAAAATTAATAGACCTCTTCAAGCTAAGCTTCAAGCCTAAGCAAGAGAGGAAAACAATGTCTAGTCGAGATCTTCTGATAAGAGGACTGTCCAACAAAGTCTTTTGAAGTTTCTGTTGAGTTTTCCATACAATGTGGGTCTGTAGTCAGGCTGTCTGTGTCAGTGCGGGAGACACACACAATCCTCGTATCTGGCCATAAAACTCTGGTCCCTAACTACACCCTGTCGTAATGTGTTCAATTCTAACATGAGTTTCACTTCCCGTTCTTGAAAACAGTTTATCCAAAGATCTTGACCAGACATTGCTCTCCTTTCTTGCTAAATGAATCTTAGCTTGAAGAGGTCGTCACACACGTGCGAGTAGGAGGCAGCTAAAGTAGTTGTAATACCACCACCGACCAGGCGGTGGCAGAGTGTACTGACTCCCTATCTCAGTTACTTGCAGGCCATTCCCGGGAAATCCCGGCAGGTTCCGGTGCCCTTGATGACATCACTTCCGGTCCCGATGACACCACTTCCAGGTCCGGCCCCAGAGATGATGTCACTTCCGGATCCGGCCCCCAAAAATGATTTCAGTTCCAGTCCCAAAGACATCACTTCCAGGTCTGGCCCTAAAGATGACGTCACTTCCTGAATGCGCCGTTAAATCCGCCATCTTTACTATATGTGATCAGTTCTGTTTTGGACTCCGTCTTGTCAAGAACTCTTTAATAATGTCGCCATTTGCAGCCAGGACACATTCTACGGGTGGCTGCCCCAAACCTTTGTGATGTCTGGTGTGTTTATCTGTGACAAGGTCTGTTCATTTTTTACATTTAAGATGTCTCACTTAAAGGTTTTCTAATGTTGTATCTGTCCTGGTGTGTATATAAGCACAGGGAGCTCCAAGTTCTGTGTTACGTCTCGCCTGAAGAAGGGGCCTGAGTTGCCTCAGACTTGCATATTGTGATCTGTTCAGTTAGCTAATAAAAGGAGTCATTTTGCTTGACTTCTTGCTACATTCATAATGGCTAACACGGTACATCATCCTAGTACTACGGCACAAGCTGAAAAGCAATGGTGTCCATCATCTGAACTGTAGTTTTCAGAAAGAAGCCGTCCCCACATCCATCCATTATCCAACCCACTATATACTAACTGCAGGGTCACGGGGGTCTGCTAGAGGCAATCCCAGCCAACACAGGGCGCAAGGCAGGAACCAAACCCCAGGGAGGGCATTAGCCCACCACAGGGGGCGCACACACACACACCAGGCACACACTAGGAACAATTTAGGATGGCCAATGCATCTAACCTGCATGTCTTTGGACTGTGGGAGGAAACCCACGCCAACACTGGGAGAACATGAAACCTCCAACCACGCAGGAAAGACCCAGGAAGCAAACCCAGGTCTCCTAACTGCGAGGTAGCAGCACTACCACTGTGCCACCGTGCCACCCAATGACGTATCATCCCATCACAATTTCAGGTGATTTCTTAATTCTTCTTCTTTGCAAATTAAAGTGAAGCAGCAGATACGGGGCTGTATGGTGAGGGCACTGCAGTGACAAGAATGAGGAGCGAGAAGGTGGATGTGCGGTGGCTTCTTTGATTCACCCGTCCTTGTTAGTTAACCCTTCACTATGCAGATCCAGGAGGAGTGACGTGGATTCCGTCCAGGCTGTGGAACAGTGGACCAGCTCTTTATCCTCATGAGGATCTTGGAGGGGGCATGGGAGTCCGCCCAGTTGGTCTACATGTGTTTTGCGGACTTAGACAGGGGATATGACTTCTCTTATGTGATATCATCCAGCCATCCATCCATTATCCAACTCGCTATATCCTAACTACAGGGTCACGGGAGTCTGCTGGAGCCAATCCCAGCCAACACAGGGCACAAGGCAGGAAACAAACCCCAGGCAGGGCGCCAGATATGTGATATCATCTACTGTTAAATTCTACTTATAATGTTTTTATTTTACTATTCTATTGTATTGAGGGTGACTTGTGTTCTGTCCTGTGTATTGTGTTGTATTGGCCCCCCTTCTTTTTGACACCCACTGCACGTCCAACTTAGCTGGAAAGGGGTCTCTCTTTAAAGTGCCTTTCTCGAGGTTTCTTCCATTTTTATTCCTTTTAAGGTTTTTTTTTTTTCCTTGTCTTCTTAGAGAGGGGAGGCACGGTGGTGCAGTGGATAGTGATGCTGCCTCGCAGTTAGGAGTCCTGGGTTCACTTTCCGGGTCCTCCCTCCCTGCGTGGAGTTTGCATGTCCTCCCCGTGTCTGCGTGGGTTTCCTCCCACAGTCCAAAGACATGCCGGTTAGGTGCATTGGCGATCCTAAATTGTGCTTGGTGTGTGTGTGTGCCCTGTGGTAGGCTGGTGCCCTCCCTGGGTTTGTTTCCTGCCTTGTGCCCTGTGTTGGCTGGGATTGGCTCCCGTGACCCTGTAGTTAGGATATAGTGGGATGGTTAATGGACGAATGGATTCTTAGAGAGTCAATACTGGGGGGCTGTCAAAAGGCAGGACCTGTTAAAGCCCATTGCAGCCCTCCATGTGTAATTTTGGGCTACACACAAATAAACTGTATTGTATTGTATTGTATTGTATTGTATTGTATTGTATTGTATTATATATGACTGCGTTCCCTGAGGGATTCTGTTTAGGACGCTGGTGGAGTACAGGGATCCGTAGCCCCTAATAAGTTTAATCACAGCGGCTGTGGGTCTCCACCAGGGCTGTGCTTTGTCTCCAAACCTGTTTGTGATTTTTATGGACAGGGTATCAAAGTGCAGTCTGAGAGGGGAGAGCGTCAAGTTTGGTGGCCTGAGAATGACGTCACGGCTTTTGGTAGACAATGTGGCCCTGTTGGCTCATCGGGATGCATATGGGTTGCAACTGAGTTTGAAGTGGCAGGGATCTCTAAATCTGAGAGCCATGGTCCTCAGTAGGTAAAGGGTTGACTGTCTTCTCTGAGCGGGATGCAAATGACTGCCTCAGGTTGAGAAGTTTAAGTTCTTTGGGGTCTTGTTCCTAAGGGAGGGGGAAAGAGATGATGAGATCGACAAACAGAGTGGGGCATCAAGTGTAATTATGCAGTCACTAAACCGATATGTGATATGACGGAGTTGAGTCAGAAGGAGAAGCTCTCCATTTACCAGTCGATTTATGTCCCTATGTCACACACCTATGGTCATGAGCCTTGGGTAATGACTGAAAGAATGAGATCGTGGCTAAAAGCAGCCAAAATGGCCTTTCTCTGGCTCTCCCTTAGAGACAGGGTGAGACGCGCCGACATCTGGGAAAGGCACAGAGTAAAGCTGCAGACCCTCCACATTGAGAAGAGCCAGGTCAGATGGTTTGAGTATCTGGTTTTACAGGCACGGCCCACTGCGAGGAGACCCCAAGGTAAGACCCTGGGTCTCTTATGTCTTTCAGAGCACCTTGTGACCCTACAGTATGAGTCGGCAAGTGTGGCTCGGGAAAGGGCCTCCACAACCGTGTCCCAGTTAAGCAATGGATGGAAAATGAATGGATGAATTGTTTGTTGCCACTGCTAGGACAGAACTTACTACTGACAACAGCTTGGTTCTCTTTAGATAATGAGAGGTGACGACTCAGCTCATCGAACCTGTTTGGTTAAAAAAACGTCATGAAGATAATAAAATCAGATGACTTACTAGCTTTATTGCCAGGTGACATTTGTCAGTCATTCATCCGTCTCTCCATTTTCTTGTTCTGTCACAGACTGCCGAGGCCTACACCAGTAGGATCTAACTCCGAAATGAGACGTCAGTCCATCACTGGTCACACTGGTCAGTTTAGTGTCACCAGTTAATCTAACATGTACATGGACACGGTGCATATTCCAGGCAGTAGCCATCTTTAGAGATCACGCCAGTTTATGGCTGCTCACCCTCACTTCATTCCCATCCACCTAAAAATGCACACTTGGTCTGTGGGAGGAAAGCCACCAGCCCAGAAGCAGAACAGAGAAATGTGACAACAATGACCGGAAACTGGAATGCTGCCTGAGGTTTGTGGGTCAGCAAGATTCACAGCGAGCACAATGAGAAGGAACGCATGATAATTAGAAAAACCGCAATCTGCCGACAGGGCTGAAGGGAGAAGGTTGGGCTTTCAAGTGTGATGTGGAGCGATGGCACAGTGAAGAACAGATATGGCAACTCTTAACTGACAGCATTCTCAGGGATTTGTCACAAGTCACAAGTCACAAGTGACAAACACCTGAAGGCACCTCATGATACACTCAACTGAGAGACAACTTCAGGGTTGTTGACTTGCAGTTCAACTCTAAGCCAGGGGTTGGCGCTGCCTTGTAACATTTCTCCTACCCTTGTCACTGTAGATCTGGCGAGCAACATTCTAATGGCATACAATACAATACAATACAATTTATTTGTTGTATAGCCCAAAATCACACAAAGAGTGCCGCAGTGGGCTTTAACAGGCCCTGCCTCTTGATAGCCCCCCAGCCTCGACTCTCTGTGAAGATAAGGATAAACTCCCAAACCTTTTAGGGAAAAAATGGAAGAAACCTCGGGAAAGGCAGTTCAGAGAGAGACCCTTTACCAGGTAGGTTGCAGTGGGTGTCAAAAAATAAAGGGGGTCAATACAATACAATACACAGAGCAGAACACAAGTCATCCTCAATACAACACAATAGCGCAATAGAAATATTACAAGAACAAAATAGAATTCAACAGTAGATGATATCACATAAGACAAGTCATATGCCTTGTGTAAGTCCGAAAAACACATGTAGACTGACTGGGTGGACTCCCATACTCCCTCCAAGATCCTCATGAGGATAAAGAAGCATTCACAGGCCACCAAACTTAATGCTCTCCCCTCCCAGACTGCACTTTGATACCCAGTGCAGAAAAATCACAAACAGGATTGGAGACAAAGCACAGCTCTGGTGGAGACCCACAGCTGCTAGGATTAAACTTATTAGGGGCCACGGATTCCTGTACTCCACCAGCGTCCTAAACAGAATCCCTCAGGGAACGCAGTCATATACTGTACAATACAATACAATACAATACAATACAATACAATTTATTTTTGTATAGCCCAAAATCACACAAGGAGTGCCACATTGGGCTTTAACAGGCCCTGCCTCTTGACAGATAGATAGATAGATAGATAGATAGATAGATAGATAGATAGATAGATAGATAGATAGATAGATAGATAGATAGAGTGAAAGGCACTATATAATAGATAGATAGTGTGAACCCGGCCCGGATACAGGCAGGCGGACATGTTGTTAAAACACCACCACACGTTTATTTACACAATATTTACAATTACTGGTCACAAAGACCCCAGTTCAAAGGTCACTCAGACCCCAGTCACGTGCACAAACACCCCAAAACACACAATAATGGCCACTCAATGCCTTTTCTTCGGGCCGCCTCCACAGCTCCTCTGTGCTTCGTCCTTCCACCTCCCGACTTCAGCCTCGAATGATTGGAGACAGCCCCTTTTAAACAGTCCCCGGATGAGCACCAGGTGTTCCCGGCATTCCTCCTCTGGCCACGCCCCAGCATGGCGGAAGTGCCGGCTGTCCTCCCGGCTGCTCTCCAGGCGCCGTCATAAATCTTCCCCCCAGCACCTCCTGGTGTGGCAGAAGTGCTGGGGTAACAGGTCCCCAAGGCATTGGGGCGCCTCCTGGCGGTGACCACGGGCCCCTACAGGGTAGGGCTTCCATGCCCTGTACCCGTGGCCCCCAAAGCAACCAGGAAGGCGACCCCCACGTGATCCAGGGTGGGTGCAGACCCACATCCAGTCCTTCCTGTCGTCCCAGCCGGGTCATGGCCCCTGGCATCCCTGACAATAGATAGATAGATAGATAGATAGATAGATAGATAGATAGATAGATAGATAGATAGATAGATAGATAGATAGATAGATAGATAGATACTTTATTAATCCCCAAGGGGAAATTCCCCTACTCCAGCAGCAGCATACTGATAAGAACAATAATAAATTAAAGTGTGACAACAATGTAATGCAAGGTAAAAAATGCAAGGTGGCGAGTGCCAGGCAGGTATAACAGACAATAACTTTGTATAATGTTAACGTTTACCCCCCCGGTGGAATTGAAGAGTCTCATAGTGTGGGGTCTCCTCAGTCTGTCAGTGGAGCAGGATGGTGACAGCAGTCTGTCGCTGAAGCTGGTCCTCTGTCTGGAGGTGATCCTGTTCAGTGGATTCTCCATGATTGACAGGAGTCTGCTCAGTGCCCATCGCTCTGCCACGGATGTCAAACTGCCCAGCTCCGTGCCTACAATAGAGCCTGCCTTTCTCACCAGTTTGTCCTTCATCTTTATGCTGCCTCCCTAGCACACCACCGTGTACAAGAGGGCGCTCGCCACAACCGTCTGATAGAACATCTGCAGCATCTTATTGCAGATGTTGAAGGACACCAGTCTTCTTTGAAGTATAGTCGGCTCTGTCCTCTCTTGCACAGATCATCAGTATTGGCAGTCCAGTCCAGTTTATCATCCAGCTGCACTCCCAGGTATTTATAGGTCTGCACCCTCTGCACAGTCACCTCTGATGATTACGGGGTCCATGAGGGTCCTGGTCCTCCTAAAATCCACTACCAGTTCCTTGGTTTTGCTGGTATTCAGGTGTTGGTGGTTTGAGTCGCACCATTTAACAAAGTCCTTGATTAGGTTCCTATACTCCTCCTCCTGCCCACTCCTGATGTAGCCCACCATAGCATTGTTGTCAGTGAACTTTTGCACGTGGCAGGACTCCGAGTTGTATTGGAAGTCTGATGTATGTTGGCTGAACAGGACCAGTGAAAGTCCAGTCCACTGCGGCGCTCCTGTGCTGCTGACCACAACGTCAGACCTGCTGTTCCCGAGACGCACATACTGAGGTCTGATAGTCCACGATCCATGACATATTACAACATTACAAGAACAGAGCAGAATTCAACAGTAGATGATAACCCCTAAAACGATTTGGATTTGTTTAGAATCCTTGAGACCTCAGCCATCAAGCTGCCGCCCCCTATTGGCCACTCCACAGCTGAGTCAGCAATGGGCCAGCCAATCCGATGAAAGGACCCCTCAACTTGACAATTTCTATGACATCACTTCCATCCCTGCGGCTCCTGGACCTGCCCCTTCTCCCTGACTGACTTCATAACCGACACCACCGCCATCTTTCCCAATTCTTATGATAGACTCTCCTCTGTGAAGACGTTACGCACAACACACGTTAACTCGTGCTTATTATTTTTGTTCTGTAATATATAGAGTTTGCCTGTGGGTGCCCCAACCCTTTATCTTTGTTCTGTTTTTCATTTATAATAGAAATTAATTTGAATGAAATTCAGTCATGTGAAAAAGTAAGTACATCCCTTGAAATGTTTTATTTATTTATTTTTATTAACATATGTGGGCATAGTTAAGATTTGATCTTCATTTAAATCTTTATCCATCGTTAAACTACTACCAATTCCGTCTGCAGAACAAGTTAGTCCACCCCTGACTCTAATGGTTTGCGTTGCCTCCACAAGTTCCCTCTAACTGTCTAGCAGCCTCTGGCATCAGCTGGTGGAAAGTGTTTCCCACCTCTCCATGCAGAATCGTTTCAGCTGTGAAATGTCTGAGGGTGGTCTTGCATTCACAACTCCATCCAGAACATCCTGATGGGATTCAAGCCTAAGTTTTGTTTTGGCCTTTCCAGAAAACTCCATTTCTTTCTTTTCAGCTGAACCCTGGTAGATGTATTAGTATGTTTAGGGTCATCATCATGTTGTAAGGCCCACATTCAGTTGAGCTTTAGCCTTCTGACAGAGGGTCTCACATTATCCTCAAGCACCTACTGGTATAATGAAGAACTGCTGGTGGATTCTAAAATGGAGATCTGCCCAGGCCCGGATGCAGCAAAGGTTGGGAATCAGGTTCTTCTGCTCGAATGCTGTCTTTGGTGTCCACCAAACATGCTATCTGGTGCTGTGGCCAAATACCTCTATCTTTGTCTTATTTAAAGTCATGGCACATTGTGCTCTTTGTCTGGGTCTTCATGGTTAAATTCTCTGAAGTTCTTTCTGGTTTCTTCTCAGCACACCTCTCAGGTAGATCTCATCGATGCTGCCTCTTTCTAATGGCAGACTCGTTCACTTTGACATCAACAGTGGCCAAAGCTACCTGGAGATCCCATTGTGAACTTCCGGGCTTTTTCTTGGAGACTCCTGTCAGCAACTTGCATTCTGCTCTCAGACTTAACTTACAGAGATGCCTGGCTCGAACAAGTCGTCAGTTGTCTGAAATCTTCTCCACTTGTAGTTGATCTTCCAGTCAGTGAAATGGATGACTTCTAAAATGTTGGGAGATCTTTTTAAGTCCCTTTCCAGACTCATGGATATCTAGAAACTACTTTTTGAAGGCCTTAGAGAGCTCTTTGGATCTCAGCAGGTTGATAGCACACACACACACACACGTGTTCAACAATAGGTGGGTGGAGAGGAGGACTTTAAGGGACCTTCAGAACTCAGCCTGATGTTATTCTGGAAGACTTACAGTCTTACAGTGGACAGGACTGGCGACCTTTGATGCGCTGAATTGCTGGCCTTCTCTCGACTGACAAATCATTTTCATTTTATTATTGTGTCACTCTCTGGCCTTCACTATTTGTTGCAGATTCGATATTCTAAGACACGGTTTACAAAAGAATCTCCTTTCCTGATGGACTAAGAAAATGTATGCATTATGCAGTTGACTCACCAGACAGATCTGCAAAATCGGAATCTGGTTTGTTGATCTCATAAATGATCCTTGAAGTGAATGAAGTCAGGCAGCAGATGTACATAGTACTGTCCCTTCTAGTGGCAACTAAATACGTAAGACTGTCGCTATTAATAACAGGGCACTGATTTCTTTTGTAAAGTAAAGTAAAAAAACTTTGGGGGCTAAATTTACAGTATACCATACACTTCTCCAGACACCACTACACCACTGGCTACGTCAAAAGCTGAAACTCAGCAGTGTACTCTTGAGAAGAATGAGAGGCAAAGAAGAAGGGACCGGAGGATGAGATCTAAGTTTAAAACTCCAACCTCTCTGTGGTCAAAATGGAAATCAGGAACCTCAAGGAACCTCAAGTCGTAGTTGAAAAGTTCAAAGCACAAGTGAATTTCCCCTTGGGATTAATAAAGTATCTATCTATCTATCTATCTATCTATCTATCTATCTATCGATCATATAGTGCCTTTCACATCTATCTATCTATCTATCTATCTATCTATCTATCTATCTATCTATCTATCTATCTCTCTATCTCTCTGTCCGTTTGCCTCTTGATTGGTGTGGTCTGGGGTGGGCGTGTCTGTGTTTTCGGTCGTCGACGGCGGTGCGTGTTGTGAGTATCTCTCTCTTTCTTTTTTGTTTGTTTGTTTTAGTTTTACGAATACTTTTTCAGTTTTTAAAGAGGACGCGATAGCGGCTTTGCCGCTATGGCGGCATCTAAAGTGGTACGAGATGGCTTATCTCCAGATAGTTTTTCAGGTCTTTCCAGAAGGCACGCCGTAAGGTTGCTTGTTGATCCGGCGGTCTCGGTGGAGGCCTGCGTTATGGAGGTCAGTAGGGTGGTGGGGTGTAAAAATGTGCGGTCAGCCTCACGTATGAATAAAGCTGTAGTAATTTTTGTGGATGATGAAGCGCTGGTGCCCCGACTGGTCGAGCAGGGTGTTGTGCTTAATGGCGGCTGATCTCCGTGTTGCCGCTGTCAACTCCTGCTCGTAAGGTTATCATTTCCAATGTACCTCCTTTCTTGAGTAATGAAATCTTGCAGCACGAACTGCGCAGATATGGTGAAGTGATGTCTGCCATTACTATGATTCCACTGGGCTGCAGATCCCCTGATTTAAAGCATGTCGTGTCTTTTCGGCGACAGCTTTATATGATTTTAAAAAACGCAAATGATGAACTTAACGTGGCCTTAAAGTTCCGAGTGGAGGGTGTGGATTACGTGGTGTTTGTGAGTTCAGAATCAATGAAATGTTTCAGTTGTGGTAGAGCAGGCCATAAAGCGATTGACTGCAAAAGAGAGAATGTTTATTTAAGTGATGAAGAAAGTAGAGAGAGTGAGCCAGAGTCTGAAGAGGAAGAGGAAGAGGAGGAGGAGGAGTTTGAAGAAGGTGAGCTGACTGATAGTGTGAGTGAATTAGATGAGAAGGAAACCGAGGAGCAACTGGAGCCTGCTGACAAAGGTGATGCTGCAATAGACACTAAAAAAGAGCAAGACAAAAATAACAAAGGTGTGCTGGCTGAGGCTGGTGATACACCTGTAGATGAGCCCAGTGTCCCAGGTGAAGGAGCCTCCGTCTTATAGAAGGGCACAGCTGAGACTGAGGAGGCCCTCGCTGGTCAGGCTGCAGAAGTCTGCAGTAATGAGAATGTCACCCTGCTTCAGGATGAAGGGGGCTGTAATGATACAGCAAGAGATGATCCGTCTCCAAGTGGTGCAACACTGCCCACTAATAGTGAGACAAATGTAGTCATGCCTAATGTAGTTACTACTGAGGGCAATCTTGAGTTGGACCTGGGCACTGAACAAAATGCAAGCAGCAGCAACAGTAGGAAGGAAGTCAAAGGTGTAAGGAGAGCAGCAGTGAGTGAGGCAGACAAGATGGAGGTGAGTGTGGAGTCGAGTGAGTGTAAGGAGACCTCACAAATCACCACTAGGAAAAGAAAGGAAGCAGTGGAGTCCACCACGGCAAAAAGATTTTAATGTCAGACAATCGGTCCAAAAACAAATGGTATCAGTTAAAAGAAGGATATTGCAGATAGTGGTGAAGGTGTGGAGGGTGAAGAAGAGAATACCTCCGACATTTCTGATAACACCTTCTCAGTGTTTGGTTTGGAGCCTAAAGGGGGTTACAGCACTAAGAGCATCAGAAAGTTCTTGGAATATTTAGAGGGAAAGAGGGGTGTTCAAGTGCAGGATTATTTTCCAGACCTTGAACTCTTTTGAGCTCAGCAAAAATATAAAGCGCAATGCAGCTAATTTAGGGTTGGACCAAAAGGAGACCACCAGGTTAAAAAATGTAATGAGCAGAGTGCGCAAGATCCTTCAAAATAAGTCCTGATGGATACTGCAGTCATGAAAGTGAATCTCTTGGTCTTCTGGTGTGTTTTGTGTTTCTTTTGTGTTGTACCTATGGCTGAGTTACACGTGGGTACCCTAAATGTCAATGGCTGTCGAGATAATTTAAAGAGGACCTTGGTCTGTGATTTTTTAAAACAAAAGCACTTAGATGTGGGTTTTCTACAAGAGACCCACTCAGATCCACAGAGTCAGGCTGCCTGGGTGCAGGACTGGGGAGGGACAGGCTTTTTCAGTCATGGCACCAGTGTGAGCGCAGGGGTGGCGGTGCTGATTAGTAAAAATCACAAAGGTGACTGAGGTTATGGCTGGCAGACTTTTAGTTGTGAAGGCAGAGGAGGGCCCCCACTCGTTGGTTTTTATTAATGTTTATGCCCCCAATAACGGCACTGCCAGGGTGGATTTTTTTGAATTATTAAGGAAGGTTTTGGATGAATTTACAAATAATGAGATTGTCGTGCTGGGGGGGGATTTTAATTGTACAGAGGACTGGTTTATGGATAGAAATGGGGCCGAGCCGCACTTGGGGTCAGTTAAGAAACTCAAGGAAATCGTCGAGACCTATGACTTGGTCGATGTGTGGCGCTCTCACTTTCCAGCTGACAGACAGTTCACGTGGCTCAAAGGGAGCAGAGGGCACCTCTCGTTTGCTCGCTTAGATCGCTTTTACAGTTCAAAACGGCACCTCAATTTATTAACTAACACTCTCATCACTCCTGTCGCTTTTTCCGATCACTCTCTGGTTTCTGTTACTTTTCTCCTCCCATCTCCACAAAAATATAAATCTTACTGGCACTTCAACACAACTCTCCTTCAGGACAATCACTTTGTGGAATGTTTTAATTTCTTCTGGAAGCAGTGGAGTTCCACCAAACTGCAGTTCGGATCCCTGAGACAGTGGTGGGACGTGTCCAAAGTGCAGATTCGCCAGTTCTGTCAACAGTACACTGAACACGTCACCAAGGCCTGTATTTTAAAAATGAAGAAACTTGAGGAGGAGATCACCGAGATCCATCAGACTCTGCTAAATGGCTACTCTGAAGATCTGCTGAACAACCTGAGCACAAAGAAAACAACACTACGGGATTTATTGGAACTTCGAGCTCACGGAGCTTTAATACGTTCTCGATTTCAAAAACTTAACCACCTCGATGCACCTACAAAATTTTTCTTTGCTTTGGAAAAGAAGGAAGCCCAAGGAAAAGTTATTCATGTCCTCCAAAAAGACACTGGAGAAGAGCTGAGAGAGCCTGAGGACATCCGGGACTTTGCTGTGTCTTTTTACGAGACTTTGTTTTCAAAGGAGCCGCTCAGTTTCTCTTCTTCAGCCACTTTGCTACAAGGACTGCCTCACATTTCTGATGATTTAGCCGAGTTTATGGACAATGACCTCACTTTTCAAGAACTCACAATTGCACTCGAGGGTCTAAATACTGGGAAGACGCCGGGAATTGACGGCTTACCGTTGAATTCTATAAACATTTTTGGCCGTTATTAGGTTTGGACTTCTTCGAGGTGGTACAGGACAGTTTGCAAGCAAGGGAGCTTCCGGTCAGCTGTCGCCGAGCTGTAGTCACGTTGCTACCTAAGAAAGGCAACCTCTGCCTTCTGAAGAACTGGCGGCCCGTGAGCTTACTCTGCTCAGATTATAAAATCATCTCGAAGGGATTAGCGACGAGGCTGAGAAAAGTGATGGGCAGCATCATCAACCCCTACCAGTCCTACTGCGCACGGACAGACAAATCCACGACAATATATTTGTGCTGAGGGACATCATTTCTGCATCGAAAGCTCTCAATATCGATGTTGGCGTTCTGTCGTTAGATCAAGAAAAGGCTTTTGATCGGGTCGATCACAAATATTTATTTACAACTTTAAGAGCGTTTGGTTTTGGTTTACATTTTATAAGGTATATCAAACTGTTGTATTCCAACGTGTTTGGAGTATTAAAAATCAATGGGGTGTTAAGCCGGCCATTCGCTGTGACCAGGGGGATTCGTCAGGGGTGTCCTTTGTCAGGGATGTTATATGCCATCTCCATTGAACCTTTTCTTAGGCAGCTTGATAAACACCTGCAGGGATTCACAATTCCGCTGTCTAAAAATTTAACGTTTAAATTTCTGGCCTATGCAGATGACGCGTGGTGTTTGTGGATTCTGATGCAGACGCTCCGCTGTATGTAAATGTTTAACACTTTTGAAGGAGCATCTTCTGCTAAAGTTAACTGGGAGAAGGGGAATGCATATTTATCAGGGGACTGGGCACATCATCCTCCACCAGTCTTGCCATCAGGGCTGGGCTGGAGTAGGAAAGCTTTCCGTTATCTCGGGGTTGTGCTGGGTGGTGAGGACACTGAAAAGGACAACTGGGAGGGCTTTTTACAACAGATTGACTTGAGGTTAAAGAAATGGCAGTGGATTGCACCTAAACTCTCTTTTAGAGGAAGAGTTCTCATTATTAACAATCTCATGGCCTCCATGCTGTGGCACAGACTGAGGAGTGTTGACCCGCCAGCAGGACTTTTACACTCCATACAAAAATTATTAGTTGACTTTTTGGAATGGCATGCACTGGCTCAAGAAAGGACTCATCAGTTTACCGGTGGAGGAAGGAGGACAAGGGCTGATTGATGTCTGCTGTAAGGCCGCTAGTTTCAGGTTGATGGTTTTACAGCGCCTGTTTTTTTCTTTGGAACCCTTAATTTGGAAAAACTGGCTCTTTCATTTTTCCATAAGATTGAAAATTTGAGTTTTGATGTGCAGTTATTGCTAATGGACTTGAGCAGGTTTGATCTCACTCAGTTACCCAAATTTTATAAGGGAGTTTTACGTACTTGGAGTTCCTTTCTTCAGAGAGTGCCATCCAAATCACCTTCGCTTTTCAATGAACCCCTCATTTTAATTCTTTATTCACATGTCCACTACTTTTTAAAATTAGTTTTGTAAAGACTTTGATTAAAAGTGGAATTGTGGTTTGTTCTCAATTATTGGAGGAAGACAACAAGAGTTTTAAAGATTCAACTGTGTTGGCTTCAAGGATGGGCATACGATCAATAAGAACGGTCAATTATTTACTGTCCTTTATGGCAAAAGACCTCATTAGGCTTAGAGAAAATCAGGGGAACTCGACTTCAGTACATCCAAAGATGGAGGAGGAGGAGGAGGAGGACTGTTTTTCTGATCTGGAGGTGGAACCTAAATTAGACATGAATGGTGTGAGGGAGGACTCGATTTTAAGGTTTGATAGACAAAAAAAATGTTTTTTTCGATCTTTAACTAAAAAAGATATGTATTTGTACTGCATTAAAGTTTTTCATTTTCCAAATCTAAAAAACACCATCATGATGCCCTGGACTGAAAAATTAAATGTAAAGGCGGAGGTCAGGCCAGCATGGAGAGAATTTTATAAACCACCTAATAATAAGAGAGCAGGCGATCTCCAATGGAGAATCGTACACGGGGTCATCGCTACTAATGTGTTTTAAGTAAAATTCAAAGTGATGTGAGCGATAAATGTGCCTTCTGTGGGAGAGAGAGACTGTATATCATTTATTCTTGTATTGTACGAGACTGCAAACTCTGTTTATGTACTTTCAAAAATATGTGAAAATTTAATGTTTCTTTTGATGATCAGAAATTTATTTGGGGCATGAAATACAACAAAAAATCAAAATCAAAACTTCAACTTTTAAATTATTTATTTGGGCAGGCAAAATTATCCATTTTAAAAAGCCGTAATAATAAACAGAGTAGTTTGTTACCAGATGATGTACTGTTTATTTTCAAATTTTATGTAATTTCAAGAATTAGGCTGGAATTTACTTATTATAAAACAATGTGTAATATTGAAGAATTTGAAAAAGTGTGGGGAGTGAAGGGGGTGCTGTGCTCTATTGAGGAGGGGCAACGAAAAATTAATTTGGAATAACAAAGAAGAATAGCGGGTCAGCGATTGTTATGTTAAACATTAGAAGGATTAGACAGAGTACTGAATACTAAATACAGACTTGTGTACTTAACTTAATGTGTGGGGACCGGGGAGTAGTGGAGGAGTAAAAAAAATAACTGGGAATAAAAAGTATTGGTAGGCATCAACAATATGTTTTAATGTGCGGAGTAGGAGGAGCGTAAAGGGGGAAGTAGTGGTGGTTGTCTGATATATAACTTTTTGTTTTATCTTGAATATTGGGATTGTTTGTCTTATGACTGTATATATTGTTAATGTTCAAAATAAAGGTCATTTTAAAAAATAAAATAAATATCTATCTATCTATCTATCTATCTATCTATCTATCTATCTATCTATTATATAGTGCCTTTCACTCTATCTATCTATCTATCTATCTATCTATCTATCTATCTATCTATCTATCTATCTATCTATCTATCTATCTATCTATCTATCTATCTATCTAGTAGTAGTAGTAGTAGTAGTAGTTTATTTATATAGCGCCCTTCACAGACAAGAGGTCACAGAGCGCTGAACAGCAAATACAGAATAAATACAAACAGTTGAAGGAAAAACATAAACAAAAGCAGTAAAAAAAACAATAAATAAACAAACTGGAACTATTTAGCACTAATTAAAAGCTTGTTTAAAAAGAAATGTTTTTAGTTGTTTCTTAAAAGAATAAACAGACTCGACTCCACGCAGACAACAAGGCAGGCTGTTCCATAGTCTTGGTGCCACAGACTGAAAGGCACGATCCCCACGGGTTTTTAGCCGAATGCGTGGGACAACTAAAAGGCCCTGTTGACCAGATCTTAGAGTCCGGCAAGCTGTATGGCGTTGGAGCAGGCTGGTTAGGTACTCAGGGGCCTGTCCATGCAAAGCTCTAAAAGTGAGTACCAAAACTTTAAAATGAATTCTATAAAACACTGGGAGCCAGTGCAGTGTGTCCAGCATGGGGGTGATATGATCACTCCGGCTAGCACGAGTTAGGAGCCTAGATCTATCTATCTATCTATCTATTATATTGTGTCTTTCATATCTATCTATCTATCTATCTATCTATCTATCTATCTATCTATCTATCTATCTATCTATCTATGGCTTTTGGAAGACATCACTGCTCAGTAAGGTTTGGAGTTTCCATCTGCAACCTCAGATAATCAGGAACTGCACGGCACTCACCTTCATGCTGTCGTGTTATTAATGTCACGTGTCACACACTGTTTAAAATGCAAAACTGTTATCAAAGTACACAAAATGGTGACACTCATAATAAACATCAATGGTGTTCCAGAAAGACAGGAACTATTTTTAACAATAAAGAAGAACGCTTTGAAAGTGAAAGCAAATGTTCGTTACCAATGTGCTCTTCAAATTTCAAAAACCTCAGACAGAAGCCACATTGGACATGCAATACATAATGAACACCAAAAAAAAAAAAAAAAAGCGATAAAGAAACCCAAATCATAGCAAAGAGAAGCAAATCTAAAAACAGAATCCAATGATCTGCTTACTGCTCGTCTATTTATATAAAAATGAATTTCTACCTGTCAGTTTGAGCGTCAAGTGAAACCATCAAACCATCACAGCCCTTGAATATGAAACATTGCAGCCTGACTTAGAACAGGAGCTCAGATGATTTCTGATTTTCTACATATAAATAAAACACGAGACCACCACAACTAAAGGATTCGATTGCCGTTTTTCAAGCCAAAGTTATTTCCTCACTGACATGCTTTATATGCATTTGTCATGAAAAGTTGTGTTCTAAAGTTAAGTGTTTTCTATAATCTATGGAGGAAAAACACTTAAAAACGTACCAAATGCATCCATTTCTCAAGCCAAGACAGTTGTCACATATCAGTTCACATCTTGAGATTACACACACACACACACATTGTAAATTAGTTCATATGTGACTCCAATATTACGAGATTCTGACATTTTAATCCTTTAAAATCTGCCTCATTTTTGTCTGTTTTCTGCTGCTTTGATTTAACAAACCATAAAAGGCTTATGGCTGTTTTAAGAGAAGCCATAAGCCTTTTCTTCCTGCCCTAAATTATCCGTTGTAAAGCTCCATTGTGGACAAGGTACATATTTTTTAGTTTATAGTATTCCATCCATCCATAAGAGGACTGTCCAACAAAGTCTTTTGAACTTTCTGATGAGTTTTTCCATACAATGCAGGTCTGTAGTCAGGCTGTCTGTGTCAGTTTGAGAGACACACACAATCCTCATATCAGGCCATAAAACTACACCCTGTTGTAATGTGTTCAATTTTAGTGTGAATTTAACTTCCCATTCTTGAAAACAGTTTATCCAAAGATCTTGACCGGACATTGCTCTCCTTTCTTGCTAAATGAATCTTAGCTTGAAGAGGTCGTCACACACGTGCGAGTAGGAGGCAGCTAAAGGGCCTGAGTAGTTGTAATACCACCACCGACCAGGCGGTGGCAGAGTGTACTGACTGCCTTTCTCAGTTACTTGCAGACCATTCCCGGGAAATCCCGCCAGGTTCCGTTACCCTTGATGACATCAAATCCGGTCCCGAAGACATCACTTCCAGGTCCAGCCCCAGAGATAATGTCACTTCCGGTCCCGCCCCTAAAGATGACGTCACTTCCTGAATGCGCCGTTAAATCCGCCATCTTTACTATATGTGATCAGTTCTGTTTTGGGCTCCGTCTTGTCAAGAACTCTTTACAAATGTCTCCATTTGCAGCCAGGACACATTCTACGGGTGGCTGCCCCAAACCTTTGTGATGTCTGGTGTGTTTATCTGTGACAAGGTCTGATCATTTTTTACATTTAAGATGTCTCACTTAAAGGTTTTCTAATGTTGTATCTGTCCTGGTGTGTATATAAGCACAGGGAACTCCAAGTTCTGTGCTACGTCTCGCCTGAAGAAGGGGCCTGAGTTGCCTCAGACTTGCATATTGTGATCTGTTCAGTTAGCTAATAAAAGGAGTCATTTTGCTTGACTTCTTGCTACATTTATAATGGCTAACATGGTACATCACCCTAGTACTACGGCGCAAGCTGAAAAGCAATGGTGTCCATCATCTGAACTGTAGTTTTCAGAAAGAAGCCGTCCCCACAAATGACGTATCATCCCATCACAATTTCAAGTGATTTCTTAATTCTTCTTCTTTGCAAATTAAAGTGAAGCAGCAGATACGGGGCTGTATGGTGAGGGCACTGCAGTGACAAGAATGAGGAACGAGAAGGTGGATGTGCGGTGGCTTCTTTGATTCACCCGTCCTTGTTAGTTAACCCTTCACTATGCAGATCCAGGAGGAGTGACGTGGATTCCATCCAGGCTGTGGAACAGTGGACCAGCTCTTTATCCTCATGACGATCTTGGAGGGAGCATGGGAGTCCACCCAGTTGGTCTACATGAGTTTTGCGGACTTAGACAAGGGATATGACTTCTCTTATGTGATATCATCCAGCCATCCATCCATTATCCAACCCGCTATATCCTAACTACAGAGTCACGGGAGTCTGCTGGAGCCAATCCCAGCCAACACAGGGCACAGGGCAGGAAACAAACCCCAGGCAGGATGCCAGCCCACCACAGTTTATAGTATTTTAGAACACAATTTTGTATGGCACATTCATATATAGCATGTTTTGTGACAAAATGAACTCTGGCTTGAAATTTTCCAAAGTTATCCTTAAAACTTGCCGTTTTCTCTGGACCATTATGGCTTCTAACCATAATATCTTCAGAACACAACATGATTTTGATGTGACTGTCACAATTATATGCACAAGACATTGAGAAAGGTTTGGAGCAGCCACTCGTATATCGTGCCCTGGCTGCAAATGGGCAGTTCATTTTTGAGTTGTTCACAGGTCTGAGTCCAAAGCAGAACTGAGGGAGGTTGTTAAAGATGGCGGCTTTATTTGCCAAAACAGGAAGTGACGTCATCGGGGCCCCGAAACCGGAAGTGACGTCGTCAATGCTGGTACCAGAAGTGATGTCATCATAAGTGCCAGAACCAGAAGTGACATCACCATAGGCACCGGAAGCGACGTCATCGTAGGCGCCGGAAGTGACGTCATTGTAGGTGCTGGAACAGTGTGCGATTTCCCATGGATGGTCTGCAGAGGACTGATAAGGGACAAAGTCAGTACACCTCGCCACCCCCTGGTCTGGTGTGGAACTACCATTATTCAGGCCCTTTAGCTGCCTCCCAATCGCACGTGTGTGACAATTGCTAGCTTAAAAATGCAATACAACTGTGTAACAAAGCAATGTCAACTTTATGTTTTTATATTGATCACAAAAATTATTGAGAATTTTAAAATTTTTAAACACATTGAAAAAGAACAAATATTCGGCACCCAATAACTCTGACTGACAGCTCATTTTATGTTGGACAAAACAAATGTCCCATTCAATTTTCCTGTAAAACAAATGATACGCCAGGAAATGATCTATTTGTGATGAGATCGATCCATGCTTGAGCTCAAGTAACAAAAGTCTTTTGAGACGGTGGGACTCTTGGTGGAGAGCCAGCAGATGAGCTGTTCAGTGACGAATTGGGCGCGTGTGCCACTCAACCCTCACTTGTCTCTCAGTGGTCGAGTTGTACGTTACGACTGTGGTGCATTCTACAGGCTCTGAAACATTTCAATATTAGTACGGGACTTTTGAAATAGTTACTGTATTATTACTGTCCCGCAAATTGTTTTTTGCGCAGAATTAATTCTATTTCTCTAAATCCATCTATCCAGTATCCCACCCGCTGGGTCACGGAGGTCTGCTGGAGCCAACAGAGGGCGCAAGGCAAGAAACAAACCCCGGGCAGGGCGCCAGCTCACCACAGATTTCTCTAAATCTTTACCACTACATTTTTCATCCCTTAGGAAAAAAGGGTGTGACCACTAGGGGTCGCTGATACCCCTTTAAACCCAACATACAGAGACTCAGGGCGCAGGGTAAAAGCACTGAGAAGTATTTTTATTTCTTTTCTTCTCAGAATAGTGCCCTAAGCACCACAGCCACAATAAACGGGCAATTAACACCACAAGTACAATATTCTTCTCTCTCTTCTTTCTCCTCCACACCTCCCAGTAAGCCTTGTCCACCTCCAGCTGACTCTGACTCGTTTGTTGGGTTCCCAACAGTCCTTTATATAGTCCTTGACCCGGAAGTGCTTCTGCTCTTCTGTCCACGTGACTTGCCAGCACTTCAGGCATCAGATGGAGAATTCAGGGTCTCTAATCAGTACTTCAGGGCTTCCGTCCTCGTGACTACCGAGTACTTCTAGGCGACAAGGGAAGTATGACTCCCAAGGTCCTTTCACAGCACCCCCTGGTGGCACCCACGGCACCCAACAGGGCTGAGAAACCAAACTCCAAGTCCCAGGATGCCCTGTGGAAATCTGGGGCACCGCTACACTCCTAGGGGAGCTGCCGTCTAGTGTTTTAGTAGCTACCTTCCCCTATCCTTCCATTACAGGGGCATCCCGGCCGGGCTGAGCTGCCAGCCGCCTTTCACGAGGGCTTAACAATTTCTGAAGCACTACGTGCTAAATAATACAAAAAAGATACACATCTTTATACCTTGACAATAAGGTCAGATCTGCCTTTTACTTATTTTGCACATGTAATGTATATTTTGTTATTTTTATTGGTGAAGTTGAATAGAACTGCTAGTTATTAATATAAAGTGATTTAATGTGTTTCCATTCAAGTCTTTTTCATGTTTGTGTTGTAATTATACTAAGGACAAACTCTACACAAATACACATACAAACATATAAATAAAAGGCTAACCATGTGCTGTGCAATTTATAGAATAAATAATAACGTGCAACCCTCAAGAAAATGTCCAACAGCGACACCCATCCCTACATCGGTACTGACTGTAATTCAAGTGACATTTCTTGATTTGGACACCTCTAGCTCTGGGGGGGAACATTCAGGGGCTTTTTAAAAAGTAGCAGGGCTCTCATCATAAGACACAAAACTAAAAGTAAATTAAACTGTGAGATGAATCTGAACTGCTTTGTCATCTTTGTAATTTTCTGCTAAATGAAATTCCCAAACTTTTCTCCAAGATGGTAAAAAAATGTATCCAAAAACGCTTATATTTGTCACCACACACTTGTGCAAAGGGTGCAGATGGAAAAGGTGCAATTCCAAAAAGATTGCGAGAGCGGCATTTTCTTCTGTAGCGATGGAGTCACAAGGCCATGCCCACTGTGTCCTGTGCCAACAGCCTACGGTACAGCTTGATACTGTGACCATCTTGGATCCTGGAACAACAGAAGATTATTGGCCAAAAAATATAAATTGAAATGCACAGAGAAAAGCTCAAAAACATCAAAAAAAAAACAAAACATGGGTGATTTATTCTAAAACCTAAGACCTTAATGTGTTTAACTCTAATGAGCAGTAGATCAATCATCTCAAGTCCTTAGATCATTTGTAGTAACATCATGGACCCCGTGATCATCAGAGGTGACTGTGCAGAGGGTGCAGACCTATAAATACCTGGGAGTGCAGCTGGATGACAAACTGGACTGGACTGGCAATACTGGTGATCTGTGCAAGAGAGGACAGAGCTGACTATACTTCATTAGAAGGCTGGCGTCCTTCAACATCTGTAATAAGATGCTGCAGAAGTTCTACCAGACGGTTGTGGACACCTCACGCCTGGACAAACTAGTGAGGAAGGCAGGCTCTGTTATGGGCACGGAGCTGGGCAGTTTGACATCCATGGCAGAGCGACGGGCGCTGAGCAGACTCCTGTCAATCATGGAGAATCCACTGCATCCACTGAACAGGATCATCTCCAGACAGAGGAGCAGCTTCAGAGACAGACTGCTGTCACCATCCTGCTCCACTGACAGACTGAGGAGACTCCACACTATGCGACTCTTCAATTCCACCCTATCTATCTATCTATCTATCTATCTATCTATCTATCTATCTATCTATCTATCTATCTATCTATCTATCTATCTATCTACCTGTTATATAGTGCCTTTCACTATCCTATCTATCTATCTATCTATCTATCTATCTATCTATCTATCTATCTATCTATTATATATAGCACCTTTCACTCTATCTATCTATCTATCTATCTATCTATCTATCTATCTATCTATCTATCTATCTATCTACCTGTTCTATAGCACCTTTCACTCTATCTATCTATCTATCTATCTATCTATCTATCTATCTATCTATCTATCTATCTATCTACCTGTTATATAGTGCCTTTCACTCTATCTATCTATCTATCTATCTATTTATTATATAGCACCTTTCACTCTATCTATCTATCTATCTATCTATCTATCTATCTATCTATCTATCTACCTGTTATATAGTGCCTTTCTATCTATGCAGGGAAAGCACTGAGGCCCATTATGAACCATCAGCCAGGCTCACTAGAACTTCAGACGTGAACGTGCCACTAGCTCTTTATTAATAGTAATAGTAGTTTATTTATATAGCGTCCTTCACAGACAAAAGATCACAGAGCACCGAACAGCGAAACAATACAATTATGACAGTTAAAACAAAACCAATAAAAGTAATAAATACACAAACAGAAACTACTCAGCGCTGACTAAAAGCCTGGCTAAAAAGAAATGTTTTCAGTTGTTTTTTAAAAGAATGAACAGACTCGGCTGCACGCTGACCATAAGGCAGGCTACTCCATAGTCTCGGTGCCACATCTAGAAGGTCCCGTTGCTCAGATCTGAGAGTCCACCAAGCTGTATGGCGTTAGAGCAGGCTGGTTAGGTACTCAGGAGCTCATTAAGTAAGTAATCCAAACTTTAAATATAAAACACTGGGAGCCGGTCCACCGTGTGCAGAATGGCGGTGCTATGATCAGTCCTGCTAGTGCGAGTTAGCAGCCTGGCAGCATGAAGACGTGAGAGAGAGGACTCGCTCAAACCCGTATAGAGAGCATTACGATAATCAAGTTGTGAGGAAATAAAAGAATGAACAAACATCTCCAATTCTGATTTTGAAAGCAGCATTCATTAGATTAGAAAGAATTCTTAAATGAAAGAAACACGAGCAGCTGACTGATCTTACATGTGCATCAAACATCAGAGACTGGTCAAAAATAACCCCAAGGTTACATAAACTCAACTTAATAACAAGAGAGACAGAAGATCATTTCAAGCTGATCTCAGAATAAAGAAGAGGAGGAGCAACAATTGGCACCTCAGTCTTTCCTGAATTCAACTGCAGGTAATCAACTACTGAGCCAGTCGTTAACCTGACAATCCACCAGTGTGACCAAAGTATTAATTTGGTTAGGTTGAAATGGAAAATAAAGGAGTAAATCATCTGCATAGAGATGATACGAGATGTCCTTAAAAGAGTTAAGAATCTGTGATAGGAGAAGAATATATAAAGAGAGACGTGAAGGTCCAATTAATGTAATGAATGTGGTGCACATTGACAGGACTGAGGGTACAGTGGACATCTAATAGTGCTGGAAGGACACAGTAAAGTTAAGACTGACCAAAAACCCCAAGTCGCCACCAGTCAAGTGGTCCTCAGACTTCTGAGGTGCTATATTTAATAAAAATATATTATTTTTATTATTCGAGGGTGTTACTGGGTGCTTCTGTGCTGTCACCTTGTCACAAGCTCAGGGCTCAGGGAATGAGCACAACTCAAAGAAAAATGCAGAAAACGCAGTAAACAGAAACGATCTGCCGACTTCAGTGCGCTGACTTTAGGCGGCTCAAGTTCTCCTTTCACAATTACTGCAGCAGACTTTTACAAGCAGATTCACTTTTAGTCAACTTCAGCCACACAGTTTAGGCTTTTAGGGGTTTTCATGCTTTTGATGAGAGCAGCAGTAGAGTTAGTGAGAGAGGTCAATAGAATGTCATCTGAAGCACACTGTGACTAGACGGGCACAATGAGTTCTGTGAAGAACACCTCACAAAGGTAGCGAATCAATGCCTCGGAGACGTTTCACAAAGAAATACGAAAATGAAAAAGAGCAGTCAGACGGTGCAAGAGAAGAGAGGACAAGGAAATACAAAAAGAGTTAGGACACCAAACCAAAAAACTTCCCAAGAGAATAAGAGCAGCCCCGATAGATAGATAGATAGATAGATAGATAGATAGATAGATAGATAGATAGATAGATAGATAGATAGATAGATAGATAGATGGGCACTATATAATAGATAGATAGATAGATAGACAGTAATGAAAGGCACTATATAATAGATAGATAGATAGATAGATAGATAGATAGATAGATAGATAGATAGATAGATAGATAGATAGATACTTTATTAATCCCAAGGGGAAATTCACATAATCCAGCAGCAGTATACTGATACAAAGAAACAATATTAAATTGAGGTAACGTCTTGTGCAGGCACAAGTCCAGTATGCCTGCTGTGATGGGCAGCACACATGGGTGGGGCAAAGCTCCTTACCTGGGTGGAAGGCCAGCCCTTCAGGAGCACAAAAAGGAAGTCGAGGATCGTCCAGCCTCAGCCAGGAGACAGGCAAAAGATGCCAGCATGACAGTGGGTACACTGGCATCCCCATCTCTGCCAAGAGAGTGGTGTGATGGAAGGACAAGGGTAGACAACCTGTCAGGGCTACATGCTCCCTTGACGTGACTCATGAGGCATGCTGGGAACTGAAGTCCCATAGGGCAGTCTTGCTGAGTTCCATGGGTGCCGCCAGGGGTTGCCGCAGAGACCCATTATTCCTTCCATTTGACCCAGTAGTGCTTCCATCGGGCTGTGCCCTACCACCAGAAGTTCTCCTGGGTCTAAGATAATAGAAGCCGCTCGACTTCATCCAGACGAGCTGGAGTCGAGTGGAAGGACAAAGCCTGCCTGGGAGGAGTGCAAGGAGCATGGAGAAGAGTTGTAGTTGTGATCTGAAAAGCCTTTTTGGAAGGTATTTGTGTAATAAATGTTTTTATTGTATCACAACGTATGTCATGGTGGTGGTGTATGGGGCGTGGGGTGCTGCAATGCCCCCTACTGGTCACTTCTGGTGGTGCTTCAGGTTAAATAGGTGTTGAGGTGGAGGTGGAAGTGATGTCAGTGGTCCATCAGTCAGAGGTCCTCGGATCTGAAGACATAAGAAGGAAAGATGTGAGCAACAGCACCAACACTTGGATCAGGGTGGGTGTACAGAAGCCCTGAAGATGCCCCCTATCCTATCCAGGCATGTATGACAACAGTTATTAAAAATATTACGTACTAGCAGAAGTATCCAGCAAGCCCTGGGTATTACTAAATGGGGAAAAAAATGTCTTTTGAAAATTCAACCTGGCTAAACACAACTGACAATGAGACAATAGGATGTCCTCTTAGGCAAACACTCTACTCCAGCGATACAATGACATTTTTATCTAAATGAGTTGATAAGAAAATGCTTTGTCTGCAGTCTTAGGTGACCAGTACAAAGCTGATAATGGTGTCCTCCCATCAGCCCCAGCACACTCCTACAACCTGATGGGAGCTGAAGTCCCCACTTGGGCTGCCCATTACACCCATTACACCCGCTCTCCCCGCATGGTCTGTATTTTAGGTTTGATCAACAGCAATGCACTCGGTTGAGCCATTTTTGCGTGATTGCTGAACAAACAAACAGACATCCAGACATCTTGTGATTTCATGTGCACATTTCAAGAGGAGGACATGATGGTAAGTGCTGCTGCCTCACTGTTCTAGTAATCCGGGTTCAAATCCCAGCTGTTATGAAGGTGGAGTCCCAAAAACACTTCCAACATGTCCCACTAGAGGGGGATGTCACTGTCAAACCCTGGCTAGCAATAAGAGCAAAGAATCTTAATAAATTAAAAGATGTATTCTTCACAAACTGCTTGCAGCAAGAATGAAGCTCCGTAGGAGCACAAAAGGCAAAAAAGAAGGAGTTGCCAGTAACACCAAAGGCAATCGAAAGCAAACGAATCCCAATGCAGATATTCAAAAAATCTTCAAAACACAAAGTCGAGGGTCGAAAATCTGGAAATCCAAGAAATCAAATAAGCACAAATAAACTCTGACTCGGCAGGAAAACAGGAGAACTGATTACAGGAGTAAACTGGGAGGAGCGGGCAAAAGGCAAAACATAATAAAAAATAAAAATTAAAACCGTTGTGACCCTAACCCAGATGAGGGGAAAAATCAAATAACAGGCAATAGAAGAAGAGGAAACACAAAGAGATCGAAATGAAAATGAGGTTCTGAGCGCCAAGCTGACCTTTTATGCTGGTCGTTAATTAAAATGAGGTCATAACCCCAGAGACCCCACCCCTAGAAACAAAGGATGTGACAACCATACAATATGGATATATTTATATATAAACTCTAATATATTCAAATAATATATGGATAATAATAATAATAATATAATAATAATAATAATATATGTATATAGAATATGGATTCGCTTAAAGATTAGGCTACAAAGCATCAGTTTTCAGTCTAAGTCATGACACATTCGAAATGAACCTGTGGGAGACCCTCCAGATTTATAGGGTGGATTGCAGACCCTAGTTTTGAATGGCAGGTGGTCCCGCCTCTTGGGGAACCTCCCACAAAAAACTTGGGACATAACACAAGCAGCTTACACACAAAAACAATCCATCCATCCATCCATCCATCCATTATCCACCCCACTATAACCTAACACAGGGTCATGGGGGCCTGCTGGAGCCAATCCCAGCCAACACAGGGTGCAAGGCAGGAAACAAACCCCGGGCAGGGCGCCAGCCCACCACAGGGCACACACAAACACACCAGGGACAACTTAGACTCGCCAATGCCACCTAACCTGCATGTCTTTGGACTGTGGGAGGAAACCCACGCAGGCACGGGGAGAACATGCAAAGTCCATGCAGGGAGGACCTGGGATGCGAACCCAGGTCTCCTAACTTCAAGGCAGCAGCGCTACCCACTGTGCCACACAAAAACAAAATCAAAACAAATCATTTTTAGCATAATCAACAAATGTAACATAACCAACATTGATGTAATATTCAAAAATGACATAAAACAAGAATTTGAACCCCAGCTAGTGGAGGGTATCCATGACACCAGCTTGATCACACGTCTTGGTGGGTGTTTCGTCAGGTATCCCGGCTTTTCTTGTGTCATTTAGGCTAATTGTCACCTCTACATTGGCCCAGTATGGCTGACTGCGGGCTCGTGAATGTGCCCTGTGGTGGACTGGCACTTGTCTAGGGTTGGCTCACTCCTCACAGCAATGGAAGTCTCAGCTCCCTGCCCCACTGGAATGGGTTTGATAATAGAAGGGTGGAAAGACGTTATGAAGTTTGAGTCACCTGTGAAGAGGGCCAGTGACAAGTGACAAGTGACAGGATCTGGGCTGAACACTCAAAACACAACTGAACAATAAGAAACCTCAGAGCCGAGTCCTAATGTGGCAGCAGAAGCATCAAAGGTCACCTGATTGGAAGCCCTCATGACATTTGAAAGAAACGGTGAAAAGAAACCAAAATATTCACATTGAAGACGAAACCCTAACAGGAAGTGCGACGGCCAGACGAGAGTATAAACCTGCCAGGAGTGGCCGCTCATTTCTTCATGCGCCTGCTCGGCTGGTCCTCTCACAGTCGGCTATGTGGTCTCGGGGGCTTTTCAGAGTGCGCTGTGAGTATTCACGCCAGTTTAAGGCTTTTTTCAATTATTATTTTTTGTTACATAAAGTGAGCCTTCAGACTTAACTTTTATTTCTTTAACTATTTATTATTGCAGGGGGTGACCCTTTCTTTGGGACGCCTTCTGTATTACATCTTAATGTCTGTTCGGCATGACACAAATTCTGGGAAGGCCATCTGATAGTTTAACATTATTACATTAGAAGTTTAAAAATGATCTGAAGGCTTTTAATTGTATTTATTGTTCAAAAATATGAACTTTGTTTGATAAAGCTGACAATCTTGAAATGCATGATGAGATCTCATATTTGAAATAAAGACGTATATCTTTTTTTAGAGGACGTGATAATAAAAAATGTTAACTTACTGACAAAATAAGATTTTATCTCAAAAGTAAAAACATAAACCTGTTTTGGTTGATTGGCTTAGCAGACTTTGGTTGTTGTTGTTGTTGGCTTTAATGAATTGAATTTTATTAATCAGAGTCGGACAGCCAGCGCTGCATGGATTTTTAACAAACCTCCTGCCTCTTGGTGACATTTTAAACAACACTTAGTGTGACAAAGCAGAACAATGACAGGTCAGGATGTGACACAGACGTGAAGGTTTCGTTATTAAAATGTGATGTGAATTTTAGAAGATAAATTCAAAATAGAAACCTCAGTGTTACAAAGTCTAAAAGAATGAAATTCAAGTGTGAGACGTAAGGCGTGTTAATAACAGCAGCATCAGTATAAAAGGCGACTGACGATTAAAACACCTTTGGTGTCACATTTGGTGACATTGGCGATGCTGAGTGTTATTCAAGAAGGCGCAATCAAGCAGCAAAAAACGTACAGAGATTATCAAACTACAAGCAACTTCACAATCAAGGAAAACAAAAAACAAAGAAAACAAAAATGTAACCTCTGTGAATTTAATATTTAATATTTATATTTAAAAGGTATAAATGTACCATGACATTCCAGTAGCTCTCAGTCTTTTGATCGGATTGTTTTTTGGTCCGATGATCAATCAGCTTGACTCACAGGTGATCGCACTTCAAGAGCTCACTTTAGCTTCATCTTCTTCTTTTTTATTTTAATTAATCTATCTACCTATCTATCTATCTATCTATCTATCTATCTATCTATCTATCTATCTATCTATCTATCTATCTATCTATCTATCTATCTATCCTTTTGTTCTTTGCTTCAAAGTGATAATACCAAGGGAAAAAAAAGGCACGTGTTTGTTTAATACTCACCGTCAAGATAAAATGAGCTCCCTTTAAAATCAATCAACCACCTCTCACTGACCTCGTGGACGCTGGCTTGCACCTTCCATTGATATTCACCTTCATTTTTATCTAATTTAAGTTTACCCTCTTATTCGTGTAAAATCTTCAACAGATGAAATAAACCGATGTTCCCCTAAGACGCAGGAGTGCCATGTTTACTGCCCCATCTTCAAGTTTTCTCCATGTCTGTCTGAACGGCCTTCTCTGTGTTCTTCCTCCCATTACATAGAAGACCTGTGTGGTCGATTAATTGGTGGCCCTAATGTGGCCCAGTGTGAGACTCGTGGACTGGCATCCTAGCCAGGATTGAACGCTGCACACAAAGCAGCCGAGAGACCCCAGCGCCCACCTGTAGCTTTGTATCAAAAAAGAAATTTAAGAAAATCCATGGATAGAAATGCGTGAGGGGGACAGATGGGACAAAGATCTACAGTACGTCTCTACACCAAACAACAACTGTTCAGCCTGTTTGAGTTTTAGTGAATCTTTAAATTAGGAAAAATAAAGAGTGTGAAAATTGAAAAAATCTGGGTATCTAAAATGTAAGCTTTGAACTTCAAACCCTGAGGCCAATGGTTCGGATCCCACTATTAATACCATTGTGAGACCCTGAGCAAGTCATTTCACCTCCAACTGGAACAGCAAAAGAAATGAAACCAGCGGCATCTCAAATGGTACAAGTCACCTTGGGAAAAGACGTCAATCATTAAGTAATAATAAACTTTTAGATTCAGAGATAGAGTGATGTAAAAGGCACTATATAATAGATAGATAGATAGATAGATAGATAGATAGATAGATAGATAGATAGATAGATAGATAGATAGATAGATAGACTCTTTGTCTCCTCTATTTGAAGAGGGCTGTTGGGGAGAGCGTATTCAGCAGAGATGTTTGCTCCCTAGGATTGCATCCCTTTATAGAATGCAGGACATACTTCAGCCTAGATATACTGTATGCACACCTTGAGTAACCATGGTGAAAATAATCAGACAAAAGAAGTATGGTACAAATATATACTGTATATATATATAGACAGTATATATATTTGATACGGTACCTGCCAAATAATACAAAGAGTACACAACGTGTGTTTCGCCCTAATTGGGGCTCAGCAGGTGTACGAACCTTTGCTTTCCTTTACAGAGATTGAACTTCAGACACCAGCATGTGAGGTGAAGCCTCTGACACTGTAGCCTTACTGACATGGTGAAGATCGCCGTATTACATTCATTAGTCTGAATTGTAATCTGATTATCTGGAAGGTTGCCCACCAGGTAATGCATGTGGTTGGTCAGCAAGTTGGCAAAGATCCTCCAAGTCCCCTCAGCTGCTCTCAGACTGGAACTCTTGGTATTATTTGGCTGGTACTCTATCACATATCTGTGCACTGCTTCTCGCAACTGAGAGGATATGGCAGATTTTTTTTGCAGACTACCTGACCAATCAGAATCATTATCTGGTAGGAAACAATCAAGATAATCACATTGTGATTCAGTCCTTTGAATAATATATACAGTCATAAAAAAAGTTTGGGAACCCCTCTTAATTCTTTGGATTTTTGTTTCTCATTGGCTGAACTTCCTTCTAATATCTGACATGCCTTATGGACACAGTAGGATTTCAGTAGTGACATGAAGTTTATTGGATTAACAGAAAATATGCAATATGCATCATAACAAAATTAGACAGGTGTGTAAATGTGGGCACCACAACAGAGATATGACATCAATACTTAGTTGAGCCTCCTTTTGCTCCTTTGAGCCTCTCGACGCTGTCCTCCTATAGCCTGTGATGAGTGTCTGGATTCTGGATGGAGGTATTTCTGACTATTCTTCATACAAAATCTCTCCAGTTCAGTTCAATTTGATGGACAGCCTGCTTCAAATCATCCCATAGATTGTCGATGATATTCAAGTCAGTGGACTGTGACGGCCATTCCAGAACATTGTACTTCTCTCTCTGCATGAATGTCTTTGTAGATTTCCAACTGTGTTTTGGGTCATCGTCTTGTTGGAATATCCAAGCCCTGCTTAAGTAACTTCAACTTTGTGACTGATGCTTGAACATTATCCTGAAGAATGTGTTGATATCGGGTTGAATTCATCCGACCCTCGACTTTAACAAGGGCCCCAGTCTCTGAACTGGCCACACAGCCCACAGCATGATGGGACCTCCACCAAATGTGACAGTAGGTAGCAGGTGTTTGTCTTGGAATGTGGTGTTCTTCTTCCGCCATGCAAAGCGCTTTTTGTTCTGACCAAATAACTCAATTTTTGTCTCATCAGTCCAAAGCACTTTGTTCCCAAATGACTCTGGCTTGTCTAAATGAGCATTTGATACAACAAGCGGCTCTGTTTGTGGCGCGAGTGCAGAAAGGGCTTCTTTCTCATCACCCTGCCATACAGATGAGCTGAATTGTACAGCGATGTACAGATACACCATCTGCAGCGAGATGTTCTTGCAGGTCTTTGGAGGTGATCTGTAGTTGTCTGTAGCCATTCTCACAATCCTGCTCATATGCCGCTCTTGTATTTTTCTTGGCCTGCCAGACCTGCTGGGTTGGTTTAACAGCAACTGTGCCTGTGGCCTTCCATTTCCTGATTCCATTCCTGACAGTTGAACCTGACAGTTTAAACCTCTGAGATGGCTTTTTGTAGCCTTCCCCTAAACCAGGAGACTCAACAATCTTTGTTTTCAGATCTTTGAGAGTTGCTTTGAGGATCCCATGCTGTCTGTCACTCTTCAGAGGAGAATCAAAGGGAAGGAAGCACAACTTGTAATTGACCACCTTAAATACCTTTGACCACTCATGATTGGACACTCCTGTCTATGAAGTTCAAGGCTTAACGCGCTCATCCAACCAAGTGATCAGCATTGAGCAGTGACAGGCATTCAAATCAGCACAATGACAAGGGGACCCACATTTGTGCACAGCCAGTTTTTCACATTTGATTTAATTTCATAACTAAATACTGCGTCACTAAAAATCTTTGTTCAGAAAACACCGCAGTACTCCTAGGAAATGAAAGACACACCACTGTTATCTTTGTTGTTGAAAGGAGAGTCAGTTATTATGCAGGCTGAGAGGAGGTCACAAACTTTTTCATATGACTGTTTATATATATATATATAGGCTACCTGCTATATATATATTTATATATATAAACTTGCTTTAAAATGTAGTTTCAATGCTAACATACATTGTAATCATTTATATATTGTGAGATGTTCAGCCCGGACACAACCAAGCAGACACCGACAGTTCATAAAACACACATTTTTATTATTCAAAGTGTCCTCAAACACAAGTCCCACACACACACAGTGCTCCAGCACCACAACACCCTTACTCAGGCCTTCAACTGTCCATGGGCCGCATTTCTTCCTCTCCTCACTGGAGCTTCATCCTGCTCCCTCTCCCGACTCTAGCTCTCCAAATGTAGGAAGGCAGCCCCTTTTATATCCACCCTGATGTGCTCCAGGTGCTTGCTGATGACCTTCCAACCTTCCGGAAGTGCCGCACGAGCACCCAGAAGCACTCCGGGCATCCCTGGAAGGTCCTTCCTCCACCTTCCCTCATTGCTCCATCCGCGTGGTCCCTACATCATCTAGGGCGCTTGACCTCTCGTGTCCCTGGGGATGTATAGACCGCCTCCCGGTCTTTGCAGGCATCCCGGCTGGGCCTGGCCCCCAGCCTAGTGCCACAACATATAAATCCAGACCAAAGAGAAGCCACTGGAGTAGTACAATCATCATCCAGTTCTTCAGTCGGGAGAGCAGATGATTGCACATGTGGTTCAAAATTAATAAATTCTCTGTGCTTTATGAACTTATTTTAAAATATTACTGATTAGATCCTGCCATGTTTTGAAAAAAGTCTGTACAGATCCTCTAACTGAGTATTTGATTTTTTCCAATTTCAAATTATATAACACATCAGTTTCCCACTGACTTAAAGAGGAGAGTTTGGGTTCTTCCAGTTTATCAGAATGAGTCTGCGTGCCAACAGTGTAGTGAATGCAATCACAATTTGTTTGTCTTTCTCCACTTTAAGCCCCTCTGGAAGACCCCCAAACACAGCTGTTAATGGGTTAGGAGGGATTGTGAGTCCAAGGCTGTCTGAAAGGTAATTAAAAATTTTGGTCCAGAATAATGTTAATTTGGTGCAGGCCCAGAACATGTGACCTAGTGAGGCTGGGACTTGGTTGCAACGTTCGGGTTGGATCATGCCCTGGAAACATTTTGAGAGTTTTAGTCGAGACAGATGTGCTCGATATATAATTTTGAGTTGTATAATTGTATGCTTTGCGCATATGGAGCTTGAGTGAATTCTCTGCATTGCTACTTTCCACTCCTTTTCTGATATATTAATTGAGAGATCTTTTTCCCAGTGTCCTCTTGGATCTTTGAAAGGAAGGGATTGTAAAATGATTTTATATATTGTAGAGATGGAGTCTAACTCCTTGAAATTGAGCAATATTTTTCCAGCATGGATGAGGGTGCAAGATGAGGAAAATCTGGAAGGTTCTGTTTAACAAAGTTCCTGATTTGAAGATAGTGAAAGAAATGTGTAGCTGGAATGTTAAATTTGGAATGTAATTGTTCATAGGATGCAAAGACGTTGTCTATATAAAGATCTCTAAGCAAGTTAATTCCAAATTTTTCCAGATATTAAAACTGCATATGTTTGTGAGGTTGAAAGAGGTGGTTCTCTTGCAGGGGTGCCACAGAAAGAAGCTTCTCCGTCTTAAAATGCTTTCTACATTGGTTCCAGATTCTAAGTGAGTGGAGCACAATTGGGTTATTAGTGTATTGCCGATAACGTGTGTTTATTGGAGCACAAGGCAAGGAATACAAAGAAGTACTGCAGGATTTTACTTCTATTGGGTCCATGCCTGTGTATGTTCTTCTATTTGTGTCCAGGTTCTTATCGCCTGTATATTTGCTGCCCAGTAATAAAACTGGAAGTTAGGTAGAGCCATGCCGCCTTCTGCCTTTTGTCTTTGTAGGGTCGCTCTTTTGATGCGTGGATGTTTTGAATTCCAAATAAATGAGGTTATTGTTGAATCTAATTGCTTAAAAAAAATATTTATTAATGTATATTGGTATGTTTTGAAATAAAAAAAGGAGCTTAGGAAGAATATTCATCTTAACAGTGTTAATTCTTCCAGCTAGTGTGAGATGAAGGGTTGACCATCTATGCAAGTCTTGTTTAATTTTTTCCATGCAGACGCAAATTTTGTTGATAAAGAGCTTTATGTTTACTTGTGATGTTTACCCCGAGGTATTTAAACTGTTCTGCAATGATAAAAGGTAGGGTGTCTAATCTAATATTATATGCTTGAGAATTCACTGGAAAGAGTACACTTTTATTCAGATTAATTCTGAGACCAGAGATCTTTTGAAATCCTGTGAGTGCTGCTAAGACTGGGTCCGAAATATACAGTACCATATCATCTGCATATAATGAGATTTTCTGTTCCAGTCCTTCTCTGCTAATCCCCTTTATCTGATCAGTATTTCGACAATGTATTGCCAGTGGTTCAATGGCAATTGCAAACAGCAGGTGACAAGGGCATCCTTGTCTTGTGCCACGCTCTAGTTTAAAGTAGTCTGAGCAAATGTTATTGATGCAAACTGAAGCTTCTGGGTTAGTATACAGTAATTTAATCCATGCACAAATGTTCGGGCAAACCCAAACTTCTCCAATAGTAAAAGGTATTTCCATTCAATCATGTCGAATGCTTTTTCTGCATCCAATGATAATAATATTTCTGGGGTGTTTGATTTAGTTGGTGAGTATATTACATTAAACAGGCGTCGAAGATTTGAAGATAAGTGTCGGCCCCTAATAAATCCAGTTTGGTCTTGTGATATTACGAGGGAGCACTTTCTCCATCCTTCTAGCTATGATTTTAGAGAGTATTTTAACGTCGTTATTCAGAAGTGAAATTGGTCTGTATGATGCACATTGTAATAAGTCCTTATTTTGTTTTGGAAAGACAGTGATTAGTGCTTGGCGAAAGGTTTGTGGAAGAGATTGGTTATCTCTGGCTTCTGTAAATGTTGCTAATAGGAGGGGAGCTAGCTGAGCGGAGAATTTCTTGTAAAACTCTGCAGGGTAGCCATCAGGGCCTGCTGCTTTTCCACCTTGGAGTGACTTTATAGCATCTAGTAATTCTGATAATGCAGAGGTTTATCAAGTTCCTCTACACTAAAAGCGTCAATTTGTGGTATCTGTAATGTATCCAGAAATGCATTAGATTGTATATTGTCTTCTTTAAACTCAGTAGTATATAGGGATTTATAGTAGTCTCTAAAAGTGTGCATTATATTTTTGTGTTCGATGATTTTATCTCCGTTCGTGTTAGTGATTACGAGATTGCGTTGCACTTCTTGCTTGTGAATTTGTTGAGCTAAAAGCTTATTAGCTTTCTCCATGTTCATAATAATGATGTCTGGATTTGTAAATTAGTTGTTCAGTTTCTTTAGTTGTCAAGAGGTTTAATTCTGAATGTAGAGCCTGCCTCCTCTATGTAGAGTCTCGCTTGGTAGTCTGGCATGTTCTTCATCTATTTTAGTAATTTCGCTTTTATCTCTGCTACTTTCTTCGCTTCGGATTTATTTCTGTGGGAAAGATATGAGATAATCTGTCCTCTTAAGAAGGCCTTAAGAGTTTCCCAGAGTATTCCTGCAGAGATCTCAGGGATGTATTTGTCTCTAGAAAGAATTTGATATAAATTCAGTACAATTCTCGTCAGCTAATAGAAGCGGTTGAGGCGCATCTGCGGGTGAGTGTATGGGGCTTAGTAATTTCAGCTCCAAGATCATCGGTGCATGGTCTGAAATAACAATAGCATCGTATTTACAAGATTTAATCTTAGGCAAGAAGTTATTATCTATAAAGAAGTAATCAATCCTTGAGTAGCAATGATGTACTGGTGAGTAGAAAGAATATGTTCTTGAATTTGGGTTTAAAAACCTCCAGGGATCTGATAAGTTGTGATCAGTTATAAACTTTGTAATTATCTTTGCGGTGTTAGATGCGTTCCCCTGTGGAGGAAGATCTATCTAAAAGTGGATTTAGAACACAATTAAAGTCCCCAGCCATTATAAGTTTATGAGTGTTCAGATTGGGAATGGATGCAAATAAATTTTGTATAAATTCCTTATCATCAACATTAGGTGCATAAACATTTATCAAAATCATTTTACAGTTAGATAAGTCTCCCATGACCATCATATCTCCCTTCAGGATCCAATACTACATCTGATGCTACAAATGGTACTGTTCTATGTATTAGAATTCCCACCTCTCTAGTTTTCTTTGTAAAACTAGAATGGAACATTTGGCCAGTCCAGTCTTTTGCAGCGGAACTGATCCTTACTTAGTAAGTGGGTTTCCTGTAAAAATACTATTTTAGCATTTAGACCTGTTAGGTGAGAAAGTACTTTCTTTCTCTTTAATTCGTGATTCAGGCCTTTAACATTCCAGCTTACGAAGTTAACTGTCCCATCATGGAGACACTGATTCTGAGTTTTTGATGTCATTTTATAGTCTTAACTGGAAGTGAGATAGTTTAGGTCTTAATTTCCTATTCCCCAAGAGTTGTTGCCATGCTGCTTATTATTACGTTGATAGTTATGATTATAAAGATTGAGAGGATAGATTAGGTATAGATCAAGCCTGCTCTCTTTCTCTCCCCTTAACCCCCACCCTCCTTTTTGCCTCCCCAGTGAGGCTAAAACCCACTTCATCAGTCCCAGTCCTCTGACATACCCAGAGACAGAGCACGCCCAAAGCACATCAAGCCCCATGCAGTGGCGCTTTAGGGTTAAAAGATAGAGATATCTGTTACCAATATAGGCTTTAAAAAAAAAGAAAAAAAAGAATTTTGCACTTAAAATATATATAGTCTTCAGCAATTCAAGGGTATGATATTGAACAGTCTCGTTTAGGGTAGAGATGAAGTAATTAGAAAAAATAAAAAAATAAAAAAGGAAAGAAAAAGTAATTAAGCACAATAAAACATAAACAGATAGCGCCCTAGTAATACTAAGTAATAATAAGAATATATGCTGATAAAAAACCCGTATTTTAAAACGAATAGATCAGACAATAGATTATTAATCCTAGCTTTATCATTTACCGCCATGACTCACTCTTATGTAAGAGTATATTACATTAACATGCTCGAAGAGTGCTTCCAATGTTTTTGCATATAGTTTGTCAGGCCCAATAACAGTGGTGACAAGGGCATCCTTGTCTTGCCACGCTCTAGTTTAAAGTAGTCTGAGCAAATGTTATTGATGCAAACTGAAGCTTCTGGGTTAGTATACAGTAATTTAATCCATGCACAAATGTTCGGGCCAAACCCAAACTTCTCCAAAATAGTAAAAGGTATTTCCATTCAATCATGTCGAATGCTTTTTCTGCATCCAATGATAATAATATTTCTGGGGTGTTTGATTTAGTTGGTGAGTATATTACATTAAACAGGCGTCGAAGATTTGAAGATAAGTGTCGGCCCCTAATAAATCCAGTTTGGTCTTGTGATATTACGAGGGAGCACTTTCTCCATCCTTCTAGCTATGATTTTAGAGAGTATTTTAACGTCGTTATTCAGAAGTGAAATTGGTCTGTATGATGCACATTGTAATAAGTCCTTATTTTGTTTTGGAAAGACAGTGATTAGTGCTTGGCGAAAGGTTTGTGGAAGAGATTGGTTATCTCTGGCTTCTGTAAATGTTGCTAATAGGAGGGAGCTAGCTGAGCGGAGAATTTCTTGTAAAACTCTGCAGGTTAGCCATCAGGGCCTGCTGCTTTTCCACCTTGGAGTGACTTTATAGCATCCAGTAATTCTGATAATGACAGAGGTTTATCAAGTTCCTCTACACTAAAAGCGTCAATTTGTGGTATCTGTAATGTATCCAGAAATGCATTAGATTGTATATTGTCTTCTTTAAACTCAGTAGTATATAGGGATTTATAGTAGTCTCTAAAGTGTGCATTATATTTTTGTGTTCGATGATTTTATCTCCGTTAGTGTTAGTGATTACCGAGATTGCGCTATGCACTTCTTGCTTGTGAATTTGTTGAGCTAAAAGCTTATTAGCTTTCTCCATGTTCATAATAATGATGTCTGGATTTGTAAATTAGTTGTTCAGTTTCTTTAGTTGTCAAGAGGTTTAATTCTGAATGTAGAGCCTGCCTCCTCTATGTAGAGTCTCGCTTGGTAGTCTGGCATGTTCTTCATCTATTTTAGTAATTTCGCTTTTATCTCTGCTACTTTCTTCGCTTCGGATTTATTTCTGTGGGAAAGATATGAGATAATCTGTCCTCTTAAGAAGGCCTTAAGAGTTTCCCAGAGTATTCCTGCAGAGATCTCAGGGATGTATTTGTCTCTAGAAAGAATTTGATATAAATTCAGTACAATTCTCGTCAGCTAATAGAAGCGGTTGAGGCCATCTGGGGTGAGTGTATGGGGCTTAGTAATTTCAGCTCCAAGATCATCGGTGCATGGTCTGAAATAACAATAGCATCGTATTTACAAGATTTAATCTTAGGCAAGAAGTTATTATCTATAAAGAAGTAATCAATCCTTGAGTAGCAATGATGTACTGGTGAGTAGAAAGAATATGTTCTTGAATTTGGGTTTAAAAACCTCCAGGGATCTGATAAGTTGTGATCAGTTATAAACTTTGTAATTATCTTTGCGGTGTTAGTTGCGTTCCCCTGTGGAGGAAGTCTTATCTAAAAGTGGATTTAAAACACAATTAAAGTCCCCAGCCATTATAAGTTTATGAGTGTTCAGATTGGGAATGGATGCAAATAAATTTTGTATAAATTCCTTATCATCAACATTAGGTGCATAAACATTTATCAAAATCATTTTACAGTTAGATAAGTCTCCCATGACCATCATATCTCCCTTCAGGATCCAATACTACATCTGATGCTACAAATGGTACTGTTCTATGTATGAGAATTCCCACCTCTAGTTTTCTTTGTAAAACTAGAATGGAACATTTGGCCAGTCCAGTCTTTTGCAGCCGGAACTGATCCTTACTTAGTAAGTGGGTTTCCTGTAAAAATACTATTTTAGCATTTAGACCTGTTAGGTGAGAAAGTACTTTCTTTCTCTTTAATTCGTGATTCAGGCCTTTAACATTCCAGCTTACGAAGTTAACTGTCCCATCATGGAGACACTGATTCTGAGTTTTTGATGTCATTTTATAGTCTTAACTGGAAGTGAGATAGTTTAGGTCTTAATTTCCTATTCCCCAAGAGTTGTTGCCATGCAGCTTATTATTACGTTGATAGTTATAATTATAAAGATTGAGAGGATAGATTAGGTATAGATCAAGCCTGCTCTCTTTCTCTCCCCCCCCTCCTTTTTGCCTCCCCAGTGAGGCTAAAACCCACTTCATGCAGTCCCAGCCCTCTGACATACCCAGAGACAGAGCACGCCCAAAGCACATCAAGCCCCCATGCAGTGGCGCTTTAGGGTTAAAAGATAGAGATATCTGTTACCAATATAGGCTTTAAAAAAAAAGAAAAAAAAGAATTTTGCACTTAAAATATATATAGTCTTCAGCAATTCAAGGGTATGATATTGAACAGTCTCGTTTAGGGTAGAGATGAAGTAATTAGAAAAAATAAAAAAATAAAAAAGGAAAGAAAAAGTAATTAAGCACAATAAAACATAAACAGATAGCGCCCTAGTAATACTAAGTAATAATAAGAATATATGCTGATAAAAAACCCGTATTTTAAAACGAATAGATCAGACAATAGATTATTAATCCTAGCTTTATCATTTACCGCCATGACTCACTCTTATGTATCAGAATAGTCCCGGGATCAGCTTTCTTAGTTCCTTTTCTGCTTCTTCCTTGCTAGCGAGGACATAGAAATGACCTTGCCATTCCACTTTCAGTTTTGACGGATACAAGAGGCTGTATTTGACGCTGGCTTGCCGTAATCGCTGTTTGATGTTGTAGAAGGCTGCGCGTTTAGTAGTTGTTGATGGAGAGAAGTCAGGAAAAATACGAATGTGGTTATTTTCAAATGTAATATCTTCCTTGTTTCTGAGGAGTGCCATCACCTCTAGCTTAAATGACAATCGTTCAAAACGAACTATTAAAGATCTTGGTCTGGGTCTAACGGTGTTTGATCTGCGTACGCGGTAAGCTGCTGCTTTCTCAGATTCTGCTTTAAAGTCGTCCCCGATTATTTTAGAAAAGTTCAGCAGCGAATTTCACCGGGTTTGAACTTTCTCGATTCTCAGGCAAACCCTAAATTCTGACGTTATACCTTCTACTTCCATCTTCCAGAGCAGCCAGTCTGTCTCCGAGTTTTTTGCATTCGTAGCTGACATTTTCTGCTTTTTCTTCAGCACTGGTAGCTAAATTTTTGGCTAATTTAATCCTAGTCGTGAATGTCTCCTTGAGATCCTCCAATTGATCAGTAAGCGTTTCAATTTTACCCAGCACCTGTCGCATTTCCACTTGCATTTCTTGTCGCAGCCTTTCATTTGCCTGTTGCAGCATCAGCCGCCAGTGCTTTCGTTTGCTTGCTGCCATTCCTGTTTCAATTCCAGCAACTCTTGTTTCAGCCTCTCATGTGCCTTTGCCCTTGCTTTCTCATTTGCCTTCTTGGTTTTCTTTATATCTTGTACGATCTCAGCGAGCATCACCTCCAGTTTAGACATTTTAATTGTGCTTTCTTGTACCGTAGGTGTAGCGTCAGGCTCTACTGTAGCCGGTGTCCCCGATATTCCCGGCTTGCGTGGAGTAATTGAGATTGCGGACTGTAAGGCCCGTTCCAGTTTCAGGTGTTCTTCTCCGATCAGCGAGCTATCGAGATCTGCACTCCTGATTGCACCTTTGCTCCCCTTTTCACTCTCAGCCGGCGATGATGTAGCGGACCTTGGTCCCGAAGAGTCTGTACTTTCACCCAGCTGATCCAGGTCTCTCTCTGAAAGGCCATATCTTGAGCTAGGGCTTCCTGATCTTGGCTTGGGTGCAGCTTTAGTTTACTTTTCTTTCGGACCCCCTTTCTTGCTGGCCATATTTATATATGCTTACATATATACTGTAGCAGTCTCCTTGGGTTGAATAAATGCAGGATATCTCAGGATAATAAGCAAATAATATGAAAAATAACACCGCTGCTAGCGGAGCTCCACTTCAGACGTCCATCTCTCGCATCGGACGAGACCAACTCACCCCTCAATTCTTTACCTGTGTCAAGTGATCAAGTTTATTTCTAGTACCCTCATTATATCTGTTTTTGCCAATCACTAAGATTTTTTTTCTCCTTATTTAGTTTGAGGAAATGACTACTCATTTACTCAGAAACACAAGTAAAACATTGGGGTCAGTGAGACAAGAGAGTCGGGGTCATCAGGTGCTATTGATAGATACAGTTGTGTGTCATCAGCATAGCTGTGGCAGCTCACAACAGACCAGACATGACACTGGTAGACAAACCAAACCAAATGACAGACATTATTGACATTGACGTATCAAACACACACAATGTGGCCACTGGGGGGTGGTTCAGCATCTCAAACCCTGGATACAACTACACACATAAAGTCCCGGGTTCAAATCCAGTCCCTTTATTTACAATAACATGTACCTTTTACAGGATTCCTTCCTTCCCTCCTTCCTTCAGTGTCATAGCAGCTGTCACACAACACAGTGAAGGCTAATAATTCCAATAGTTAATCCTCCTGTATTCCTCCAATTCACCCAGAGAAGTGTTGTTCAGCTCCTCTCCCGACTCCGACTCCCTTGTCCGAGTGGAGGGCTCTCATTTAACTCCAGACCCACTGCCTAATCAATTGCCTCCAGGAAGCACTTCTGGTTCTGTCACGACTGCAGTGGTCCTTGTATCATTACTATCCGACAGCTCCTCCCCGCAGCCCCCAAAGAACCTGACAGGGTAGGCCCATGGGACGACAACTCCCATACTGCCCTGCAGGCATCCATAATGGGCCTAGCCGGACTGGATGCTGCCACCCAGTGTACAGGGCAATGCTCTGCCCATAGCAGGCAGTCACTCTCTGTGCTGTCTTTCCCTGTTCCCAAGTCCATCCTGGGTGTTGCTCGATGGTTGTTAGGATTCCAGCCCCACCATAGAAACATTAACGTCCTTCCACATCCAGGTCCTGGCAAAGAAAGGAGATATTGTCATTAACCTCTTTGACCTTCTGTTATCAACCTGGCGATGTAAGGGAGTAGGGGTCCACACCAAGTGGGGCACCAGATAGTCCCTCACACCACACGCAGAACGGACAGAAGAAATACGGAGAGTGGACGAGGTGGCCATTGAGTGTTAAGCGCCTGTTTCTGTGTCCACTCATTTATGTGCTTCTTTGTCTTTCCAGGTCTCTGGCTGTCATGCCTGCTCTTGTTGTATGAAGGTAAGTTGTTTTAATTCTGCAGACATTTACATACAAAATAAAATGAAAGATGAAAAGATCACGATGAGAAGGCCCACTCGAGAGCCTGGGGTCTGCAGTCAAAAGATGGGGTCACTTTTGTTTTGTGATTAGAAGAGTAGATTTGTGAGGACGTCAGCCAACATGAACATATTGCGATAGCTCAAGTGGATGTTTTAGTGGGTCAACCAAAGTGCAACAATCAATAATCAAGGAGACAAAGAGTTACGTGTCAGGTGGGATGATAAATGGGATGACTCGCTCAATGAGAGTGTGTGGAAAAGACTGTGAATTTTATAAAAAATAAAATATTGAGCCGTGGCAAATATGTCTTTTTAGGTGCTCAGTGCAATCCCATCCTGTCCCTGAAGGAGGAAGGTGAAGACATCTTTGAAGGTGACTCAGTGACCTTTGACTGCCAGGCTGATGATCCTGTTACTTGGGAGTATTTGTGGTACAAAGATGGAAGGATCCTTCATGAGGACTGGGATAACAGCAGGGCTCAAATGATGAAGAGAGTCACCGTCACCAACAGTGGGGCATATCGATGTTACACAAGGAGGAAGGCTAATAAAAGTGAGGAATTTTACAGCAACCCTCTGCAACTGCACGTGTCCGGTAAGTTCTACAAGCCCAGGCTCAATTCTGTAGGCCTCAAGATGAACGTTAAAGGCGCTAGGGATATTAAGGATATTAGAAAGTATTAATAAAAATGGGCAGTGATCTCCCCTAGACTTTCTCGTATCCTCAGATCTGGGGAGGGATACTTGAGGAGTAAACTGCAAGAAAATGATCATATTTTAATATTATGTACATTAAAGAACAATCAACAACAAATCAAATTAAAAATATATTGAAAAATTATTATTAAAGTAAAGTTGAATAAATCGTATTTTACTGCTGCATGAATAAAAGGTCAAGTACCACTTCCGGTTAACAAAAATACCTCAAACGCTGATAGAGATCTACGTTTTCTACCTAATACTTGTATGCAAAATTTGGTTCGCCGAAGTGAAAGCGCACTCAAGTTATCGTGTTTACACAGACAGACAGACAGACAGACATCATACCAAAAATGGTAGTGTCAGACTCAGGGAGGTCTAAAAAGCTGAGATTTATTAAAATCTCGACATCAAATTTTTGGGCGATTCCAATACCTTTCCCGTAATTCATATACAAAAAAGTAAAACTGCAGCAGCTGGCTATGGTGCACTGTGAGGGGCTTCTTCAACATCACCAAGGGAAGACTCAAGTAGGTACCTTGTGATAGTGAGCTGTGTGAAGGGCGCTCTACAGAATATGGAAAACAGAAATTGATTAATTGATTGAAGAGGGAGCCAGCTGTCAGAGGGACTCGATATGAAGACATACAAATTATATTAATGATGTTGACAGCGAGGGCCAGTGTGAACAGCCCTGAAAATTCAGTTGTTAAAAAGATGAAGAACATGCAACAGAGAACGAAAAAAAAAACAAGTAAACAGTACACTAAAGGAAGTAACTGTCCAAATTTAATAAAAACATGAGTGAACCACGCAGACCTATAAGTCCTAAAATAAAATCCTACAAAAAGGCAAAATAAAAGAAACATTAAAGTCTCGGTCTGCTGCGCTCATATCTGGAAGGTTGCCAGTTTGAATCCCCATTACTGTCAAAAGGGATCCTACTCTGCTGGGCACTTGAGAAAGGCCCTTAACTCTTTCAGGGTGGATGTCGACTTTTGTCGAAATTCAGGGGTAGAGGGCGGTAATCAGATGTAAACTGTGGCAAAATTCGCTGTTCTTTTTTAGTTTGACTCTCTTTAAAGTTAGCTTTGTTGATTTGATCGAGATTTTCTGCGTTTTTGACCAAAATGAATGCACAAAGCAAAATACTCTGTGGGCAGCGTTTTGTGTTTCATATCACTGAGTCAGACTCTGAGATGTCAGATTTTGATGTAAGCATTCTGGGGACATCTGGGAATGTTGCGTACACCCATTTCCATGCTCACATCGTGATGTATAAAAACTAAACTTAGCGAAGCCACACACATTTTCATGCCAGCTCAATCCCTGGCAAACGCAAGCTCTCTGCTCGGTTTTGCAAACTGTCAAAGCAGTGCTATTGTTCCTGGGTGGTTTCCCTTTCTTTTTTTGATCCACATCCCTAAGGGTGGCTTTATCAAATTCCTTGAAATTAACAGCATATTGCTTTTTTAGTTCAAGGTATCTGATTGCAATCAACCTGTAACCATATAATGGTCTATAATGGTCCATGGAATGGCCAAACTATTCCAAATACTATAGCTGCTTTAGCGTTGTCACTGTCAGTGCACCACTCAGAGTATTTTAACCCACTGCATCTGAGTGTGGAATCACAGCTGCACAGCAGATGATCGGAAAGTTCTATGGCAGATTGTGTCAAGAGCGGGAGTAATATCAGGATAGAGCTTCTAGCACACGCTGCCTCAGCCATGTGCACAGTCTATTTGAACTGCACTCATACAACAAACGCTTCAGAGCCTTTCCTGTATGGACCTCGCGGTTTCATCCCAAGAGCTCTAAACTCACTCAATCAGTCCATCAGGTGCTCCTTGTAGAACTGTTAGTACTTATTAGTGCAATAACCTCACTGTAAACTTGTGATACAGTTATAATATTGCACAGCCTGAGCCACTTGTGTTCTCATATTGTATATTTTTCACTGGTTTTTATCCTATTATTATTATTGTTGTTGTTGTTGTTATTTTACCATTTTATAGGGAAATAAGTTTATGAAAGATTTGCATATTGAACCATACAATAACAATGAAGGCATTTCATTCAAGAGAAGAGAGCGCGTATTTACAGATGATGACGACTGGCTTCTAAGTCGATTTAGATTTCCAGGAGCTATGTTCTTGAAGCTCTTGGTATCATTTTTCAGATGAAATGCAGTAATGTATATATATTACATTATACAGATAAATTTTAAACTTTATTTAAATACTGTTATTAACTCTTTGAGGACTGAATATTTTTTCCAGTTTTCTGAAAAGCACACAAAGCAATGGTTTCACACATAAATCGATATAAAACATCTTTTGCTGCATGCCGAGGCGGCTGTCAGTGCCCATTCGGCGACTCTGGCAGCAGCGGCTGCACAGGGGCAACTCAATGACCAGCAGGAATATGCAATGGACTGGCTACCTGGATGTCTTTGCGCAGCAGTAGCAGTCGCAGTGTGACGCAATCTGGTTTGTACCTTTTGTCATCGTAAGAGGTGGTCCTCCCAGGTGCATTAGCTACACAGACATGTTCAGCACCACGACCAGGTGACGCTGGCCCCTCACTTTCGTTTTCGATCTCGAGGGGTCTCATGCATAACAGCATTTGTAGAATTCACACTAAAACTTGGCATATGGACAAAAGCAGGAATGTGCATACGCACAAAAAAAAAATCTAGATGCATAAATCTGTGCGTACGCCAACTTCCACTCCATACATCCCAGTCAGTGTGAAAAGTAACACCTCACCACAGCGCTCTCAAAATTGCGCCTGTTTTGATTATGCAAATCAATATAAATAGCCCCTTCTATTTTGCATTCTGTGAAAAGACAATGGCAAAAGCACAGGGAAAAAGAAGAATTTCGGTGAATGCCAAGTGGGGGCAAGAAAAAAACGTACTATTTGATGGTTTAAACAGTGGAATAAACAAGAAAAGGAAGCTGATCGAGTGACAGAGTGGCAGAGAAACTCAAAAGTTCAAGTTCACAAAGTCGCACAGTGCCTGAAATAAAAACAAGTGGTCAGAAATCAAAGTCGCCGTGAAAAGTCGAGTCGTAGCTTACCGTCTGAGTGTCATATGAAAGATTATTAGGGTAGAGAGAAAAGAAAAGAAAAGAAATATGGATACAGTGTGAAAAAAGGTCGAAATTTCCACTTTAATCACGTAGTTTATTTTGTCATTAAAGTAGAACATCATAAACGTCATCTTAAAATCGTTTCATTTACTAGTTTCTCAAATCCCTTCATAACTAAAGCAGCACATTAAATGCTTTGTTTTGTTTGTGTTATTCTATGTACTCTTATGTGCTTCTTAAACAGGCGTTCTCTTCTGCCGACAGGACACAGAATCCATTTCATTCATGATAAAACAGCTCTCTGAATAATTTAAATACTGAGATGTATACTTGATAATTTCATGATGAAATAAATTAACCTGCACCTGCTCCAGGGACGCTGTACAATGGCTGACCCCATAGGGTATGCGAAAAGTAGCAAATTCTTAATACAAGAAATTGTATAAGGTGAAATAAAGAACAAATGTTTGATTATGAACTCTGACCCTGGATGGTCCGCGTCCTGCTGGATTTATCAGCATTTGAGCGTGCAGGTCCCTTGTTTTAATTTCTGCCCACCAGTAAAGTGCACACCAGGTTGCCGCTACCTAATTTTTTTTTTAATTCCACTCCCCCACTCTGACGATTGAGCTCAACTCACCAAGGAGGACCACCCAAATGTTGGGTCTTGAAAACACCTACATAAGAAGTAGAGGGTGACGACACCAGAAAGGTTGAGAGCCACTGATCTAAAGTCATTGTACAATGTCATTGACTAGCCCACTCAGTCCTGAATAGGGTGGAGGGGGTACCGGAGCCCATCCAGCTAGCACAGGGTGCCAGGCGGGAACAAACCCCATTACAGGGTGAACACACACACAGACAAACACACACGTGCCACTTTAGTGTCACCAGTTCACCTGACCTGCATGTGTTTGGGCTGTGGGAGGAAACCCAGACAGACACGGGGACAACATGCTGAGTCCACGCAAAGAGGACCCTTGACGTGAACTCTGGTCTGCTTACTGTGAGACAGCAGTGCTACCACCAGGCCACAGTGCCGCCCAAAATGTAACAAATAAAGATGTAAAGTTTTGTTTGTAATAGTAAAGGTCTAAGATAAAAGCCCAAAGGTACAGAATATACTTGGCAGGATTCAAATTGTATTCCGTACATTAAAAATGAAATGAAGTCACTTCTTTCACTGAGTGGTGTACGTTTGTGTGCGCGTGCTGTTTGTCATTTGTCATTCTGTTTCTTGTATTGTGCATTCGCTGCTCTCCTAAAATAAACTTCACAGCCCCGACAGTGCAGGGTGCAGCAGGCACCCAGCAGGGCACATCAAGTCCGCCTCGCCCTTCAGCACAGCGCAGAAGGCGGTGGCAGCGTCCCCCGTCCCCAGTGTTTGACGGGACCACAAGCGTAGAACACCATTGTGACGCCCCGCTTATCGACACACCGCTGGCCTCTGCTTTCACTTCAGCCTGCCTTTCATCTGCAGAGCTTTGCTCCACTTCCTGAGGCACAGGCAGCCATGGCGTCACAAAAAATATTTTCAGTCAGGAAACGTGAGGTTTCGAGACCCTCAGGGAGCCTCTGTCATTCCGCTTTGGTCACATTTTCTATAAACATGCAGCATATTTATTTTTACTTGTCAAATCTTGTAGTGCCTATTTCAGTTCTGCTTGTTTATTGTGGTATAATAAATGGCGGCTTTATTACTTATTAGGCTTATTGATATCGTAACACCAGCGCTGACTACCAACATGGATTCTTTGCTCTGTCCATCGCTCTTTTTGGTAGCTCACTGTCCCGAGATGCTGGAATTCATTTGCACATTGGCACACTCTCTGCCAGCCTGCATTTGAGCGATGGAATGCCAGCTCATAGTGGAGGTGGCTGAACCTCAGGCCAATGCAAATTGTCAGCACTGTCACACACTGTAGCCTCCCTTTGATGTCGCTGTCCCCACTGACCCCTTCCAAATCCTTGAAATGTGATGCACAAACATTTCGAAAACATTGGGTTGGTCTTCACTTCTGCTGGCAATAAATCAACCCTCACGTCTATGATTTCTATGTGCTCCGAGTGTCCGTATGTTTGCCAGTTTTCGATATGGCACAGTAGATGACAAGGCATTCCTTTAAGTTATGCAATGACTTATAACAGAAAATGCAATGTTTAAAATGAAGCCTTAATTAGTAATAAAATCGAACGATCTAATATTTATAAGGCACTCATCTTTGTTGCCTTGTACAAATACAACTACAGTGCAATATCTAGAACTGTCAAACATACGTACGGACACTCTTAGCACGTATAAATTGTCAACGTGAGTGAGGATTTTTTCGTCTCTTTCTCCGTTGTACCTCTCCACTGATAAGCACCTGATCGAGTGTAACATCACCACGGAGCACCATGTTAGATTACAAATAAATAAATAAATACTTTTAGTGATTGTTATTACAATAAAATGGCAGTATTATCTTAACAAACTGGAACAAACTGTCAAGCACAGCACCGCAGGCAAATAAAAAAAGAACGGGGAGCACCTCCAGTTTACTTTGGGGTCTTGCATGGGGAAATAAAGAAATGGATGTCCACTTGTCAATGTGCACACTCATGTACCTACTCCGGGATTTGTGATCGCCTACAATTTAACTGAATAATAATTATAATAATAATAAAGAAGGCTATGTTAACTTTCCCTCACTCACTCAGTACACCACTTAACCAGAAAGTCCCCCTGTGGATTGACAGACGAACCTTTGCCACAATTCAATGTTTTCCTTTTGTTTTGCCAAGGTAACCTACCCTTTCAAAAAACTTTTACTTGAGTTTGTGAGTGCATCATCTCTAATTTTGCTCAGCACCACATGTCATTTTGTGCGTCACCTTATTAAGTGTACGTGTCACCTTTTTTAATTATGCGTGTCACACCTCTATATTTTTTGTCACTTGCCTTTCAGGGCCACCGTAGTAAATGAGTGAATCACTGCTGACTTCAACTTGTTTACTTCAACATGAAGGCCGAGGGAGGGCCCAGCAGCAGTGATGTCAGCGTGGCCCCGCCTCTTGAGGTCCCACCCATAAAACCCAAGGAATATAAGCAATATGAATACATCCACTTATCTTCCCATTCATTCTCCTAACCTGCTTACCCAGGGCAGGGTTGTGAGGAAGCTGGCACCTATACCAGCAGGCATAGAGCATACAGTTAGGTCCATAAATATTTGGACAGAGACCACTTTTTTCTAATTTTGGTTCTCTACATCACCATAATGAATTTTAAATGAAACAACTCAGACGCAGTTGAAGTGCAGACTTTCAGCTTTAATTCAGTGGGTTGAACAAAACGATTGCATAAAAATGTGAGGCAACTAAAGTGTTTTTTTTTTTACATTTTAGGGGCTCAAAAGTAATTGGAAAAATTAAATAACTGGAAATAAAATGTTCATTTCTAATACTTGGTTGAAAACCCTTTGCTGGCAATGCCAGCCTGAAGTCTTGAACTCCTGGATGTCACCAGCTGCTGGGTTTCCTCCTTTTTAATGCTCTGCCAGGCCTTTACTTTCAGTTGCTGTTTGTTTGTGGGCCTTTCTGTCTGAAGTTTAGTCTTCAACAAGTGAACTGCCTGCTCAGTGGGGTGAAGATCAGGTGACTGACTTGGCCATTCCAGAATTTTCCACTTCTTTGCTTTAATAAACTCCTGGGTTGCTTTGGCTGTATGTTTTGGCTCATTGTCCATCTGTATCATGAAATGCCCGCCGCCCAATCAGTTTGACGTCATTTAGCTGATTTGAGCAGACAGGATGTCTCTGAACACCTCAGAATTCATTCGGCTGCTCCTGTCCTGTGTCACCTCATCAATAAACACGAGTGTCCCAGTGCCACTGGCAGCCATCACACTGCCTGACTCCACCGTGTTTTACAGATGATGCTTTGGATAATGAGCTGTTCCACGCCTTCCTTCTCCATCCTTTTTTCTTGCCTTTATCATTCTGGTAGAGGTTGATCTTGGTTTCATCTGTCCAAAGAATGTTTTTCCAGAACTCTGCTGGCTTTTTTAGATGTTCTTTAGCAAAGTCCAATCTAGCCTTTCTATTCTTGAGGCTTATGAGTGGCTGGCACCTTGCAGTGCACCCTCTGGATTTCCTTTCATGCAGTCTTCTCTTTATGGTAGACCTGGATATCGATACGCCGACCAAGCCCTGGAGAGTGTCGTTCACTTGGTGGGCTGTTCTGAAGGGGTTTCTCTTCACTGATTCTGTGATCAACCAGCACTTTAGTCTTCCGTGGACGTCCAGGTCTTTTTGCATTTCCAAGTTCACCAGTGCTCTCTTTCTTTCTCATGATGTACCAAACTGTAGATTTTGCCACTCGTAATATTGTAGCCATTTCTCAGATGTTTTTTTCTGTTTTTGCAGCATAAGGATGGCTTCTGTCACCTGCATGGAGAGCTCCTTTGACCGCATGTTGTCTGTTCACAGCAAAATCTTCACATGCAAGCACCACACCTCAAATCAACTCCAGGCCTTTTATCTGCTTCATTTATAAGACATCACGACGGACTTGAACACACCTGACCATCAAATAGACTTTGAGTCAATTGTCCGATTACTTTTGAGGCCCTGAAATGAAGGGATTGTGTTCATAAAATACTTTAGTCGCCTCACATTTTCATGCAATCGTTTTGTTCAACCCACTGAATTAAAGCTGAAAGTCTGCACTTCAACGTCATCTCAGTTGTTTCATTTCAAATTCATTGTGGTGATGTACAGAACAAAATGAGAAAAAAGTGGTCTCTGTCCAAATATTTCTGGACCTCACTGTATATACTAAATAACAAATATTTTATAAACAAAAGTTACACAACTCCAACAAACACATAAACACAATACTTTAGAAAAACGACGTCACCACAAGCCCTGACTGAAACATAACGGTGATACTTTGTCACACATGTGCTCACAGGAGACGGTCTACAGCACGGGTGTCAAACTCCGGTCCTGGAGGGCCGCAGTGGCTGCAGGTTTTCATTCTAACCATCTTCTTAATTAGTGACCTGTTTATGCTGCTAATGAAGTCCTTTTCCCTTAGTTTTAATTAACTGGACTCTGACCCCTTAGTTGTGTCTTTTTCCTTAATTAGCAGCCAAACAATCACAAGACACAAAACGAGCCACCACATGACCAGCTCAGCTGTGCCCATTACACGATATCTGAAAATAAAGAAAGGTGAAGGCCTCACTATGGTTGATCTCTCAGGTCACCAAAACATCATGACGGTGTTCTTAGAAAAAAGAACAGAAAGTCAAGTTTTGGAAATGTCTGCTTTGGCAAAATGAGAGCAGCCAACAAGCCATGGAATGAATCAACAAGTGTAATTAACAGCAAGAATTTGTGAATTTGGTTGGAGTTTGATGCCCTGATTTAGCTGGTCATCCGTTGGCTCGTTTCATATTTCATTTCTGTTTGGCTGCCATTTCATGAGGAAACAAATCAATTCAAAAGGACTGAAACCTTAAAAACAGGGCTATAAAAATAAAAAGAAAAGGAGTTCATTAGTAGTGAAAACTGATCGCTGATTAGAAAATGGGTTCGAATGAAAACCTGCAGCCACCGCGGCCCTCCAGGACTGGAGTTTGGCACCCCTGGTCTACAGACTCTCATGGTGCTATTTCTCAGCCAGTCCAGGGGTTGGCACTGTCACCTAAACCTTTCTCCTTTTGCCCCTCAGCCGATCAGCTGAAGAACCTGCTTCTCAATAACATCATCACCAGTCCACCCCCTGTTGACTTCACTCCCAGCACTCTCTGATGACATCATATCCGGTACCCAGAACCCATCTGCCTGCCATGTCAGTTCCTGTTCCGGCCTCCCTGACTCCACCTCTTCCTCCGTTCAGCCATATTTATAGAGCAGCTTAGTCAGTTCTGTTTTGGACTCCTGTCTGTAAAGACGTGCTTATTTTTTCCATACCGGTTTTTTCAAATATACGGGGTGACAATTCCAAAAATCTATTACATACTATAGATAATTGACTATTTTTGTTAATCTCTATCCTTCGAGGGACGGAACAAGATTTGGTTTAGTGAAGCCATCTGATTTTCAAGTAGGCTTGGTGGATATTCAGTTTCCTGACTCTCACTTGGCTTGCGATTTCTGAACTCATTTTTGACTTTCCAGTTACGACTTTGTTTCTCATCCCTGCCTGCATATTATTTCCATTACTATTTCCTGGTCTTTTGCTACCCACGATAATCCTCAGACAATGCCTTTGTCCCTTAGCATAGAGATTTTACTATAAAGCCTCAACACTAATTCTTTATATAAAACACACAATTCCTTGAAGTTTTAAACTTATTCAATTAAAGTAACATTTCTTTTTGAACGTTAAAATCTACGTAATGAAAACTTCTACCAACCTACTGATGACTAAAACCGACTGGCTGCAATCCTACAGTTGGTGTAATGAGGTGAATGGACGGCTGAAGACGCCCCTCACGTCTCCTCTTTTGTAACTCTTTGTATTCTTTTTTTATTTCACAGAACTCTTTTCATCTCCCACTCTCTCAGTCACGCCGTTGAACCCGGTCTGGGTTACAGAATTTATCTCACTGCAGTGTCACGTTCACCTAACCGACAAGACCAAAGACACTGCCCTCCAGTACCGCTTTGTCAGAAATGACACCACATTGAAAATTGGGGCCCTGGGGCAGCACAACATCACATTGGCCTCACTGGAGGATGCTGGGAATTACTGCTGTGAGGTAGCAGCTAACAGAAATGGCCTTTCAAAAAGAAGCAGCACTGTCTACGTCCAGGTGAAAGGTCAGTTCTGGGTCTTTCAATCAGTATTTATACTAAGTCGGTTTTCCTAACCCACACAAATGTGAATAAATTGGAATGTTCTTACGGTTTTGTCTTTTCCTCAGACTTATCGTATTCAGATTTCTAGAAGTTTTAAAACACTTTTGTTCATTTTAATTGACACCTGAGGATTCAAAGAGTTTTGAAATCATTTCTTTTATCTGATGTTGTGTGTTAGTAGAGTGACGCTCAAATCTTTTAACGTCTTCTTTCTTAGCTGGAGTACCAAAACCTCGCCTGTCGGTCAGTCCTTCCTGGACTCGTTTTTACGTCGGAGAAGCTTTGAACCTCACTTGCCGAATAGAAGACATCTCCTCTGGATGGTCCTATTCTTGGTACAAAGACAATCAAGAAGCTTCGCTTGACCTCAACATCAACACTAGAGATGACAGAGCCGTGTACGCTCTCAGACGTGTGACTGGGTCTCACAGTGGCGAGTATCGTTGTCGAGCTACAAGGGGCGACCCGCCATTTCATTCACATTTCAGTGATCCACTTGTGTTGCTCATATCAGGTGAGACATTTTAATTTACTCATCAAACACCAGAACTTTCCTTGATCCTGCATTAATGTCAAGTCACATTTGGTTGCTTAGTTTCCTTATCCTGGATGTGACGTGTGACTTTTCAGTCTGACTTTTGTCCTCAAGTCAGGCTCACCGTTCCAATTCATGTATTTCTGGCCTCAGTTATTGTGCACTAAATCTCCTCAGTTGTTTTGTCACTCTTGACTCTTTCTTTCTGTTATGGTCCAAAAATCCAAAAGTGGTAATCCATATCCATGTTAGTAAGAGACCTGCTACCCCAGTGAAGGCCCTTTTAGAAATGCAGCTCAATGAGGGTAGAAGAAATTCACATGAAGGTGGAGGATGAAATGACATTTTGGAATCCTGAGGCTAAAGCTATAAATGACAAAGTGAGCGCCAGCAGTTTCTAACAGACGCTTACTACGATTAGGGCAGTAGGTGCCTTCAGGCCCAGGATGTCCATTACCAGCGATTTGGTGAGATATCATGACCTCCAAGAAAGTGTCTTACAGAACTACCAAGAACAGCACTGAAATTGTCATTTTTAATCTTTAAAACCAATGCATATTGAGTATTTAGTTCATAACTTTACAGATGATCCTAACCCATTGTTTTATCTTGGTAGAGTAACATATTGCTCTACTTTCCCCTATTGTATTATTAATATGTAGCCTTAGAATGCCTAATCTCACAGACTTACCACTGTATATAACTTATCCCCACCTTCCCTTCTATATCTATAACCTCAGGCAATTAGATGTAGTAAAAAGACAAGCAGGAGTTAAGTTACACATAAAATATTGTATTACTGATAATATTCATAAATAATAACAAAATGCAAAGTACATTTGAATATTGGCAACCATACAACCTGATAAAATGGTGATGTGTAATTCAGGTGGCACACAGACTTGCAGTTACTTAAAATGTCTCTAGTTAAGGCATCATTGGTGCTGTCTGTTCAATATGGCTGACGCTGTGCTCTCCATTGTGTTGTCTTCAGTTCATGGTGTGATGGTCTTCTTCATTAGATGTTAGTAATAGAGATGCTTCTTCATCATATGTTGGTTAGAGAGAGATTGTGAGGTTAAGTGCATACATTTATTGATGTTCTGTTCAACCCCTACAGCCAATGGTACTTAAAGGCCTCTGAGACAAGCCGATTCCAAACAGCCATACCTCAGACCAATGGGGGAAACAGAACATCTTAACACCTGCCACCCCCCAAACCATATGTTAAACATCCCGGCTTCCTTGAGTGGGTAGAAAGACAGAGAAATGCTCATCAAACTGGTTTAAGACACATCCCCCAAATCCTGTCGTAAAATTACAAAGAGACCCAGTCGTAAACGGGGGGCAAACACGAATGCCTCTCACCAAAGTAACACTAAATTACATTGCTATGCCTATTACAAATAAAGACATACAAAATTTATCAAGTTATATGCAAAATCTCACATCACAACACCCATCACTAACCTTAACCTAATCTGAAAGAGTAATGCAGAGTCACGTGCCGATTTATAGCCAACTGAGTTGACGCGATTTATACTTACAGCTGAGTGCCATAGGAAAATCAAAGGGTAATAATATGCCAGAAGTAGTATAAAATATTCCATTATTATTAACTAGGGGGCTTTGCCCCCTGCTCACCTCGCTCGCCAACCCCTGTGCCTGTGCTACACGCTAGCCTCTTGGCAGTTCTGCCACTCACGTATGGGGATACGGATGTACAATTTAAACAGATTGTTATTTTCATGGGAATTGTTACATATGTCTGATTGAACTAACTATTTTACAGTTCAGCGAGTAACAATAGTAAAACGTAATACAGTAATCCCTCGCTATATCGCGCTTCGACTTTCGCGGCTTCACTCTATTGCAGATTTTATATGAAAGCATAACTAAATATATAACGCGGATTTTTCGCTGCTTCGCGGGTTCTGCGGACAATGTGTCTTTTTTACTTCCTGTACATGCTTCCTCAGTTGGTTTGCCCAGTTGATTTCATACAAGGGACGCTATTGGAGGATGACTGAGAAGCTAACCAATGAGAGCACGCAGTTAAGTTCTCCTGACTGAGAAGCTAACCAATCAGAGCACGCAGTTAAGTTCCTGTGTGCTGAATGCAGTGTTAACCAGGAAGTCTCGTTTCGCTCATTCAGCATCAACGTGTTTCGCTATGTAAAGAGTTGTGCTCTTTTGTGTTTATCTTTGTACGTAGTCAAGCCCTTCATTATGGCTCCAAAACGATCTGCTACTGACTCAGGGGCCGTGCCCAAGCGCCAACGGAAGATGTTAACGATTGCCGAAAAGGTAAACGTTTTGGATTTGCTGAAGGCTACGATTCTTTTTATTTAAAAAGTAGTAAAGGAATATAAGATCTACGGCCGCAGTGTCCTTTAACCAGGGTGCAAAACAAGTTGTGAGTGGATGTAATAAGGCAGTAGTCTGGATGGAATCTGCTTTAGGGATTTGGATTGAAGAAGAACAACGGCGGTGCTACACAATCGCCTGAAGAGGCTCCTTTAGAAGGGCTGTAACGCTCTCCTTTGTTGTGCAGTAAAATAAAACTCATTGTTATCGGACAAGTCATCGTGTCATTGTTGGTGAGTAACCATAATTAATTTTCTACTTACAGTACTTAGTACATGTACGTACGTTTAGTGTCACTGTACACACATTTACTGTATACTATTTTTCTTGCATTGTACGTATTTATTGCTGGTGGCCTGTCTATCGTAATGGCTGTAACATATGTGATATCGGAGACACTCGATATCTTTAAAATAATATTTAGGTTTTACTGTATATTAACAGTGTGTTTATATACATAATTTCAATGAATCTTACCTAATATCTAAGAGAATACAAAGGGATTATGCTGTATAACTCTGTGGGGAATATTTATAAACAGTGTGGGAGAGTTTATAAGGGCTTCAAATATATAAAAATAGCCAGGAGGAGGGATTACTGTAATTTGAAAGTAAATTATGTTTCATGTTACGTTAGAGTTATTCGTTGCTTAATATGATTTTGTTCTGTTTGGCTTTGAAATTAACACCCAAATACTTTTTAAACGTACACTTTTACTTCAAAACGTCAATAAAAACTATTTTTGGAATAAAATTTTTGTCAATATCTCATTGAAATTTGATTCTGTGTTTGGACTTTCATCGTGACACCGCAACATATAGCTGCCCGTGAGTGAATTTTATTTCTTTCTCTCTAATAAATAAACCGACTTTTTCAAATGCTTATCTCTGTGATTTGTTAACTGTTTTTGCAAAAAGCTATTCTAACAGGAAACTGTAAACGTTTTAATACAAATGGCATATCAAGATCTCCTTTGGTGTCTAATGTCATTAGTGAAGATGGACTACATTACCTTTTTTGTCGCCTGTTAAAATTTTACATGTCAGAATTGTTCAACCAAGTGTGAATACAACTAATCTTGTCCCATTGCATAGCCCATCACTCCGACATAAATTATGCAATAACTTTACAATACAACCTTCTTACAACAGTAATTTGGCCGCTGGAAAAGCAGACAATGTTAATGGTTGCAGATATTCTTCATGATACTGTAAGTTGATGTTTTCATGTTCCACACCATCACCACCAACTGTTTCAGCAGAGTCTATTGATATGCATTTAACCAATTTACAGTGTAATCGATCAACACTTTTCACGTAAATTCATTTGACTTCATCGTTTCTCGGTGCTAGGATTGCCCGTGTACTCATTTCTTCTGTTGATAACCCTTCGGGATGAAATTCTTGAATAAGATTTAGACATAATACGTCTTCATTTATTGGAAAATTAAGGTGAGGAAAATGTAAATAATGAATAGAGCTGAGAGCAGAAACTGAGTCTGACAAAAGCATTCACACCAATGAGAGGTGCGAGGACTATGGTCTTGTTTGAAAATGTCTCATCTCGTGGGGCTTAAAATTATCTCTTTGAAAAAGTCTGGTCTCAGGATTTCCTTTCATAATAGAGAGATTTTATTGAATTTATTAAAAGCAGGTAACATTCCATACAAGCAAGTCAAACTTGACATAACTAAGTTCAAATCAAACCCCACCTATGAGAAAGTGATATGACTTCATTTTCAAAAGGGTTAATAAACAATAGAAACAACACGTATAGAAATATCACAAAATTAAAGTAAATGATTCTCTAAATGTAAAAAAAGAAAATCATGACTCATGAGAAAATCCATGTTGCACTCTATTAGTGGGTAGCACTGGGACTCCCCTGTGGTCACGTCCGAGGCAGGCAGGGTCTGTCATTTCACACACAAGCAGGCCCATCAGATTTTGTCACCAGATTCTCCAGTGGCTTCTGTGGTGCTTCTACACACACTGCGTTGAGTCCACGGTTTGAACTTTACACTTGTTGCTACCAGCTTTGATTTCAGTTTCATGGACAACAACGAGAGGTTAGATAATGGACTCCATACCACAGGGCTAAATGCACAGATCAAGTGGCCCTTTGTCTGCTCCCAAATGTCACAAACCTGCTGAATAAAAAGGCAACATTTTGAAGATGTTATGGATTATGCATTTCCTGGATGTGTTGTCTTTCTCTTTCTCATTTTTGTTTTGCTGCTCTGGGCTCCTTCCCAGGTCTGAACATCAGTATTGTAACTGTAAAGCTCTCAGATGGCCGAACTAATGGCTGAGTCTTTGTGACCTTTAATTCAACACGTCATATAATGTTAATGCCGTTTCTCTGATGTCTCCTCTATGGTCCCTGCACTCTGGTCTCTTAATGTGTTTCCATTTTTCTTGCAGATCCCCCAGTGGCCAGTTTGACTATAGTGCCACAGCAGACCACATTTCATACCGGAGATGGAGTATCTCTGTATTGTATGGTGGAGGGAAGTCCTGATAAGTGGCTGTATTACTGGTACAAGGGAAGCACGATGTCTCAGATCTCACAGCTTCAGACTCGGAGCCAGGAAGGAAAGAACTACACGGTGGCATCGGCCGCCTTGTCTGACAGTGGAGAGTACTGGTGCCGAGCCTCCAGAGAAGATCAGTCATTTTACTTGGGATTCAGTCAGCCTGTCCAGCTGCGTGTGAACGGTGAGGAACACAGCGAAGGGTAAATGAGAAAGAGTGAACTGGACAATCTGGAAGAGAGCAGGCCATTCAGCCCAGTAGAGTTTGCCAGTCCTGTCCACTTAATTCATCTAAAAGAATATCAAGCTGAGTTTTGAAAGTCCCTGAAGTCCTCCTGTCTACTACATTACTTGATCTCTTACTCCACTTGGTGTCTGTTGTTCTCTGTGTGAAGAAAAACTTCCTCATGTTTGTGTGAAATTCACCCTTTACAAGTTTCCAGCTGTGTCCCCGTGTTCTTGATGAATTCATTTTAAAGTCCCCGTCTCGATCCACTGCACTAATTCCCTTCATCGTTTTTAACACTTCACTCAGGTCTCCTCTTCATCTCCTTAAGGCTCAGCTCTTTTAATCTTTCCTCATAACTCATCCCTTGTAGCCCCCCGTAATCAGCCTAGTCGCTCTTCTCTGGACTTTTTCTAATATTGCTTTGCAATAAAAATTTAAAATTTAAAATTTAAAATTTAAAATTTTTTAAGCTAATATTGAATTTCTTTAGCCATGCAGGAAGAGCCATTGTTAAGAGGATCTTCTTCATCTTCTTTCTGCTGCTCCTGGTAGGGGTCACCATAGTCTTCTTCCATCTCTTCCTGTCCTCGTCATCTTGCTCTGTCACCCCCACCACCTTCATGTCCTCTCTCACCACATCCATAAACCTTCTCTTAGGCCTTCCTCTTCTCCTCTTACCTGACAGCTCTATCCTTAGCACCCTTCTCTCTCCTCTGCACATGTCCACACCAACACCATCTCGCCTCTCTGACTTTGTCTCCCAAACGCTCAACCTGAGCTGACCCTCTAATGTCCTCATTTCTAATCCTGTCCATCCTCGTCACACCCAATGCAAATCTTAACATCTTTAACTTTGCCACCTCCAGCTGTGTCTCCTGTGCCACCGTCTCCAGCCCATATACTGTAACATGGCTGGTCTCACTACCATCCTGTAGACCTTCCCTGTCACTCTTGCTGATATCCATCTGTCACAAATCACTCCTGTCACTCTTCTCCAGCCACTCCACCCTGCCTGTACTCTCTTCTTCACTTCTCTTCGCAATTAAAATCCCGAGTTCAGTATTAATTGTGTTATTTCTGGTTGAAAATTAAAATGAAAAGTGAAGGGAATTCATTTGAAACGGAGAACAAAACAGCATTGCATTGCAGGTTCAAATGTGTGTGAAAAACATGGTAACCGGCAGCCAGGAAGCAGGTGAGGCAGTGCAAAAAAACTGGGGTACCATCCTGGTAATCCCATTGACTTCTTAAGTCAGAGCAAAACAGTCCTGACAATAATAAGCACAGACTCAGAAAGAGCTGAAATGGTCATAACTGAGATCTTTAGTAACACCTAATCGCTTGTTGGAGCTCCTCTCTCCGCCATTGTCCTTCTCAAGATGATGCCCTGGCTTCTGCTTTTTTTGTCCATGGGACCAGAAGGGGCAGGCGGGTCCATTCTTCTGACCTTACTGCCAGGTTTGGTTGCCCTCACTGGGTGTGTTTTTTGTTCTGGGATGGGGATAAAGGAGATGATAGAGTTAGTGACAGCGCCCCCTCTCACCCAAAGAGTGGAATTGCTTACCTCAACTGATTGGGGACGCATGTGTGACAACATAAATTCACCTCCTTTACCAACTCCTCTGCATGTCTTTATAGACAAATTGCATATAAAATGATTGATTTGAACTTAAAGTGAGCGAGGTAAAAGATTTAATAAAAGAAACTGTCATGGTTTACAGTGGAGGCCCTGAGCTTTGGTGAGGCTTGGACAAGTCCATCAGTAAAGACCAGTAAGTGAAGCACAGACTGACCAAAAGGTAATAATAACGCGTGTGACCTTCTTCTTTCCACAGAGCGTCCAGCGGCGGTGCTTTCTCTGGTGATGGGCTGGACTCAAATGTTTTTAACAGAAGCCGTGACTTTTGAGTGTAACATCACTGGCATGTACAGCAATTGGCACTTCAGATGGTACAAAGACGGAAAGGCGATTGACATCATTGCAAACAGCCGACTCACGATTGGCTCCGCAGCTGAATCTGACACCGGCTCCTATAGCTGTCAAGGAGAAAGAGCGCAGAATCCAAATTACACCAAAATCAGCGAGGCACGCAACATAACTGTGTCCGGTAAGTCAGAAGTCAAAAATAAATTCAAGAATAGCTTAAAGTCTTCAGAGAAAAGCTAAGCATATTGACAACTTTTATTGGCAAACTAAAAAGATTACAAAATGCAAGCTTTTGAGGCAACTCAGGCCCCTTCTTCAGGCAAGATGTAATGTAATTGTAATCTTATTCGTTAGCCAGTAAAAGGTGTCATTTTGCTTGGCTTTTCTCTACATTCATAATGGCTAACGCGGTACAACACCCTAGTATTAAAGTCTTCAGGAGGGACAGAGTGTAGGAATATCTGCTAGGAATTTTGTGGTCACTGGCAGATTAAAGGATGTTGGTGTGTGAAAGACGAGTGAACGACAACAGGCTGAAGTCGCCGAACCATCAGCATGCCGGTCTCTCTTATCACCATTTGCTGTTGCTGCTGTGCAGCCAGCATTTCATTCCTGGCTCAAGTCTGTCTTCATTTATTTTGTTGGTTTAGTTTTCTTTGCGTTTTGCTTTGTAAATAATGTGTTTGTGATATTTGTCTTTCTCCCTGTTTTGTAGTTTACTGTTTACTGTAGGTGGCGCAGTGGGTAGCGGTGGTGCAGTGGTAGTGCTGCACCCTCTTAGTTAGGAGACCTGAGTTCGATTCCCGGGTCCTCTCTGTGTGGAGTTTGCATGTTCTCCCCGTGTCTGTGAGGGTTTCCTCCGGGTACTCCAGTTTCTTCCCACAGTCCAAAGACATGCAGGTTAGGTGCATTGGCCATTCTAAAAATTGTGCTTGGTGTGTGGGTGTGTGCCCTGTGGTGGGCTGGTGCCCTGCCCAGGGTTTGTTTCCTGCCTTGCACCCTGTGTTGGCTGGGATTGGCTCCAGCAGACCCTCAAGACCCTATAGTTAGCATATGGCAGGTTGGATAATCAATGGATGGATGGATGTTAATTGTAAGGAGTATTTGTGATGGTTTTCTATTCAGTTGCTGTTTGAGTTTTGTATTCTGAGCCTAGGGAGGCAGGGCCCTTTGACATAGCGGCTTCTATTTAAGTGACAGTGGACCACAAAATGGCTGCTGATGCATTAGCATTTGTTTAGGTTGGTTTTTGAACTTTGGATTTGTGCTTCTGTAAGTCCTTGTTCCTCTGGTTGATGTCTGTAATTGATGTTTTGATTGGTTTCTTTAGATAGATAGATAGATAGATAGATAGATAGATAGATAGATAGATAGATAGATAGATAGATAGATAGATAGATAGATAGATAGATAGATAGATAGATAGATAGATAGATAGATACTTTATTAATCCCAAGGGGAAATTTATTCTGTTTTTCTAGCACCTCCATGAAATAAATCTCTTATGGACCCTTAACCACCACAAAATTCATTTTTGACTTTTATTTGGAGTCTCCTGAGAAGATATACTGATGTACTCAATCTTGCTTTTGTTGTGGACTTTGCCTTATTCTGACAACGGCTGTGGTGATGAGTCCCAGAATGCTCTGTGGTTGTGATGTCATTGACGCCGCCATATAAATATCGATGTGTCCTTTACATTGTATTCAAGATTGGATATCCATCCATCCATCCATCCATTATCCAACCTTCTACATCCTAACTACAGGGTCACGGGGGTCTGAGCTTTGTTAAAATACTTGTGATTGTTTCTTTAGTGCTTTTTGTGGTGTAAGACTTCTTTTTCTGAACTCTCGAGTACACTTCTTGTTCTACCCTTTGTTCTTGAGAAAGATTCTTTTACTACCTTTATGAGTATTCGATGTTTTTATTTTCCAGATCTTTACAAAAAAAATCCCCTACCTTTTTTTTTAGACAGAGAAATTGGGTCTCGGCTTGCTTAAGGACTTAGGTTTCTGGTTTTAGGACAGGAGTGGTCCTTTTAACCCTTAAACCGCCACATACTTGAGGGGGTTAATGCACCCCCAGATGCCAAATACTTTTTTGCTACATTTTTTAAGGAGACGTCACAATTCACCAAGAAAAAGTGAAATTTTAACAGAACACATCTTTTCATGCAAAGAGCATCACAATTACTGCAACACTGATCATTTTACACACTGCCAATGAACTGTAAAAACTATAAAAAAGTATTGATACAATCTATTATTATACAGTATGTACAAGGTGCAAGTGACGCCATTGATGAAATTCAGTAAATCGCCGACTGAGCCAACTGCGCTTGAACTGGCTGATGACTGCAGGGTGGTCTAGTGCAGCGGCTGAATCCCAGGGACAGTGATGCTGATTTGCTACGCTAGGGGGCGCCAGTGGTCCTGAGCTGGCTGCCCAATGAATGTACGGCACGGACTGATCAGCTCCGGCATGCTGGAAAATTGCACTGGAAACTGAATTTAGCCAGTTGTGGCGTTTAATGAATGTACATCGTCAAATATACTCGGCTCCCGTGTGCTGGCTAATTACACTGGGGACCGACTATAGCAGGTTGCGGCGGTTTAAGGGTTAAGGTTTGCCTTTTTATTCCTTGTTTGTTTCCGTATTTTCATTTCTCTAATTTTTGTAAATAACTTTTTAAAGTACAAAGAAAATTTGTTTTTGTGCAGTTGGCAAAAAGGGCAGTGAGTCCACAAACTGAAAATGTGAGCAGCAGGAGAAAGAGCTGCGACAAAGGGCAAAGCAGGGGGCCAAGCCCTAAGTCAAAAGAGAGATATGTTAACCAAAAAAAAAGCCAAAAGGCAAAGAGTTCTTTCTAATAACCAGTACAGTGGAACCTCAGGTCACGACCATGATTCGCTCCTAAAACTCTGGTCGTAACCCAATTTGTACGTGTTCCGAGACGTTCGTGACCCGAGGTTTCACTGTACTGTACTGTAATTCAGTTTCAGATACTGATGACTGTTTTGGGGTGAACTTTATATTGGCATGTTAATGACAACATCGCCACACTGTCCCAATGTATCCTGGGATACAATGTCATTGAAACGTAGCAACATGGCGCGGAAAAAGATGTGAAATAAAAGTAAACTTTTAAATGGGGGCTCTCATCTAGAAAATAATAAAAAGAATCCCTTGGATGTAAAAATCCCTAAAACAACACCAGGCTGACTATTCTACCTTCAGGGAATGACAAGAAAAGTTCAAATGAAACTCTAAACATAACAGTTTTTGTCACTTGGGCCTGAGGTTTGATGGTTCCTCTCCCCCTTTCTGAATTAATTATATTTTTTTTTGGTCTTGTGAAGTTTCTAGACTTTGGAGAACAAGCTGCTTTGGTTGTTAAGGTCACATTTGGAGCCTTGTGTTCTAATGTTTGAGAACAGCCCGGATTTGAGTTTAGATGGGTGACGGCTCATAACAGCTATCAGTGGTGTTCACCTCTACTTCTCTCTGGTCTTTCCTACCATCCCTTTTCTTCCACGTGCCCAGTTCTCCTCAGTCTGTTTTTTCCTAACCATAAAATCTTCACCTCCACAGCAAGTCCATCTCTCATCTTTGCCTTTGTGTCCTTCTCCCCTGGTAAATCTCGGCACTTCTCATTTCAGTCTTTATTATTTTCACTCCATTTCCCTCCTTCATTGACCACATCTCACTCCACATCTCACTCCTCTTCACATAGCATTCATCAGCCATCCTTCATTGCCAGAATAGCAGTTGGCTCCCTAAACTTCTCGCAGGCACTTCACAATTTTCTCTCACCACCAAATCATCCAAATGCCTTCCATTGCTGGTTTGTACCTAAGGACCGTAGGCTGTAGACCTTTCAGTCCAGTCTGTCTTTTTAAGTCCAGTTCCACCATCCCCTGAAGTTGAGTTCCCAACACGGGGTCTTAACTCTGCCACCTGTCTTGACTGTCCACCTTCAATTATCATGCTGAGCCGTTTTGACTTTTCCTTAGTCTATCCTACATCACATGCTGCTCTGGCCTTCACGTCCATTACTATTATGAATGTTGTGAGCCTCATGATGGACCCTGACTGAAACCCACCTTCAACTCCAGAAATCCACTCACCCAGAGCTCTTTCTTCACTCGCTTGCATGTTTCTTTCAGGGTTTATTCCCTCTGTTTTATTGTTATTTCATTAGTTTTAATAGGTATTTTTCAAATTGGTATTTAAGTTCTGTTATGTTGATTCATTGTTTAGTACTTATGTAGTCTGTCTTTAAGTTTATAGCTGTGCCTTGTATTCTGTGGGTGGAGCCCCAAGAGGCGGGGTTTCCATGACATCACTCCTGAGCACCCACCAGGACTTGCACTTTCCAAATGAAGTGTTCATTTATTAAGATACTTTGAGTCATCTCAGCTAGCCAGAGGTTTATTATTATCCTCTCCCTTGCACAGTTTTTTTGATATATTTTGAAGACACCATAACATCTACACTTTAGAGCAGGTCATCCTCATGAAGGCTAGCACATTCATGCCCAGTCGGTAATTGAATGGGAGAACATCCAGGGGAAGCTTGGGTTGCAGCTGGAAGAGCTGTTGGTGAGGACCTGTGATCTGTGTGTGGATCCAAATGCCCCAGTGCATTGACGGGCATACTGTGTAGTAAACATTGGTGCCATCCTTTGGATGAGATGTAAACTCAAGATACTCATTTTCTGTGGTGATTACAAGATCCCTGGACATCCTTTGAAAAGAGTGAGGTGTAACCGATATCCTGGCTAAATTGTCCACCACAACCTCATCCATTCTGTCTTCCTAATCATCCCCTCACTCTCTCTCTCACCCCTTGACCACCTAAAAGCTCATGTGGGGTGAACTTATGGGTGCAAGAATGGCTGCCATCTTATCATCCAGGTGGATGCTACCACTTTGGCGGTGGTTGAAGTGGCTTCCCGCTGTGTATGTAAAGTACTTTGAGTACCCAGAAAGGCACTATATAAATGTAATTCAAATTGTAAGATTTAAAGCTTAAGTTTTGAACTTATAGAGCCAGCTGCTCATTCTGGGCCTGGGCTGGCCGAAGTCTGCCGGTAGTGGTTGGAGGCTGGCAGCTTGGGGTGAGGCCATTTCTAAGCAGGTCTGTGAAGATGTTGGCCTGTTTTGTGGATATTTTTGGAGGCTTCACACCCCTTTCACTATATCAGTGACTCCTGGTTATAACATTATTGACATTAAGTATTTAATTTGTATTCTTTTAATAATCTTTTTTTCACAAAGCCATATGTGGTGCATTTCTCAGAGGTTCAATGGTAAACTCCAGGGTTAAATACATAATGGAGGATTTTTGGTTATTGTTGCACTTTTCTTGTTTTAAATGTCTTTTCATTTTGATTTCAGCATCTCTACCAAGGCTGAGCCTCACTTCACCAGAGACAGACGCCTATGAAGGAGAAAACTTCTCTCTGACCTGTGAGGTCAAGGGTGGCACACAGGGCTGGAAATATGACTTCTTTAAAGGCTCCCCACATGACGCTATAAAACATGACAGTGAACTGATGGTCTACACAATCCAGGAGGTGACTGTCTCAGACAGCAACACCTACTGGTGCCAAGCAAGAAGAGGCCCACCATACCTGAAGTTGAACTTCAGCAACAGTCTGACATTAAAGGTCCAAGGTAAAGTGAAACTGAAAAAAAGAAAAATAAGTAAATCAATAAATGTATAAATTATGTTTCCATCTCCAACCCTAACAGTGTAAACCCAACAGACCATCGCATTCCAATTCCAACTCATAGGGAGCCAACATTGTCCATCACCCCAGTCCATCATAGGGCCCTTTCACAGACACACACAGACACATTTGCTCATGTCGGCCATTTTAAATCCGATAATAAGCAATAAACACAGAAAAACACCCAAACTCCACACAGTCCAGACCCAGGACACCTGATTCATGAGGCAGTGGCCCACCCAAGCCAACCGCTGTAAAGAATAAAACGACCTTTAGTGCCCCTAGTGCCCCAGTCGACATGCCAACTGTTCAATGAAAGTGGACGTTCCTGTTTTCTAATAAAGCCAATGTGCTCTTTAACCTCCTTGGCATTAACCCTGAGTGTGCCTTGGGTTTGGAATTTTATGCAATTACGGTTAAACCCGAGTCAGGCTCAGGGTGACACATAATGAAAAGCTTTATAGTGTCATCATCGTTTTACTGTGGTTTGTCCTGTTGGGGGAAATGGGGATTGGTCTGGGGTGGATTGGGCTTTCTGTGGCTCAATCTTCCTGTTCCAGAACTATGTATGGAGGTTCTCTGCTCCCATGTTTGCTCATTTGATCCCAGGCTGGGCATCTGGGTTTCTTTTTATTTTTGATCTGCCGCATGAGGCCTCACCAGTATGTTATAAGGCTTCAGCAGATCCTCATCCTGGCACTTCTGCTCCACACATCAAGGCGCTATATAACCTGACATTCTGTTTGCCTTCTTCTGCACACTGTTTGACAGTTAATAGTTTTGAGTCCACTACAACTCCTAAATCCTTCTCATAAGGTGGACTCTTGATGTTCAGACCTCCTATTGCGTATTCAAACCCCACATTTTCACTTCTTATGTGTAACTCTTTAGGCCACCGAAGTGCTGGAATCAGTCGAGTCGCTCTTCTCTGGACTTTCTCTTGAGCTGCTATGTCCTTTTTGTAGCCTGGAGACCCAAACTGCACCCAGTACTCCAGATGAGGCCTCACCAGTGTGTTATAAAGCCTGAGCAGAACCTCCTGTGACTTGTACTCCACACATCAAGGCGCTATATAATCGGACATTCTGTTAATGGCTTCTTAATGGCTTCTGAACACTGTCTGGCAGTTAATAGTGTTGAGTTCACTACGACTCCTAAATCCATCTCATAAAGTGGACTTTTAAGGAGGATTTAAGTAGTTAGGATTGGCAGATTTTGTTGGGCTGTTCTCGTTAACACTTTTGTAATGTTTCAGTGCTGATTTGCGATGAGTCTCCCAAACCAGACCAAACCACATGAACAAGCTATTAAAATGAGACAAATTCAGGACACACTGGAAATCCTTACAGGTTGTGGTAATTGTAATCCAGGGAAAGGAAGGGCCATCTTAACAGCACTATAGGCCCCTGGGCAAAGCAGTGCACTGTGGCGCCTACCTAGACAACCAGTCACAGGAATACAAATGGAAATGGTCGATACAATTAAACAGATATTTATTGTATTGGTACTTCCAACAAAATCAGCGTTCAAACATTAAAAAAACTTTAATCAACACAAACGTTTAAACAATATAACATGAGCCATGAAAAACACAAAACTATTAACATATAAATGATACTCATTTGGTAAACCATACAGATGGAGATGGCACAGTATGAAATGACTGTGAATTATTGATAATTAATCAAGTGTCCAACACAAGCATTTGCGAAATTTCTTTGCCGAGAATTGAGTTGAAGTGACATTAATGTGTATGCTTTTACGTTATGTAATTAGTGCGCGAGATCCGTAGACATAGAGGCACGTGAGGCTGCAGAGGTGATCAAATGCCACATGTAACACAATCACAAATATTTAGAGTTTAGTTTAGTTTAGTATTTATTTATTTATTTATTTATTGACAGCAAGTCACAACATACATAGAATACCATGGGCTCCCTATGCTCGTGGTGTCCCCGGGCAGTTGCCCTGCTTGCCCATGCGTTAAGATGGCCCTGAGGACGGGGTTTGCCACAGCTGTGAATGCGACATAGTAACAAACACAAAAGTCGATCATGATCTGCTATAGGCCTCCTTTTAGTATGCAGTGGCCCAAGGTGAACAGCAGAAGCTGCCTAGTGGTGCAGTGATGCCCAGACTGCTGGGATTTGAAGTCCTCTCATGCAATGCTGTTACAAATTACAAAATACATAATACTCACACATCAAAAATACACATTCATTTTAACGCATGGGAAAGCAAAGAAATTTCAAACTGATTGGCATGAAAGGATCCTAACAGTTTGTGTCTGTTTAATGTTGTCATTGGGTTACAAAAAAAGCAGCTGATGAAAACTCAAAGGGCCGCACGAGCGAGCTTATCAGCTAATTTGGTGTTTCACGCTTGCATCTCATTTTATTCTTTCTTTTTTTCCCACTAGAACAAGTTCACATGATGGTGTAAATGTCTAAAATCTTTTCCTCACACTTGTCTCCTCCAGAGCGACCCACAGCCGAGATCACATCAGTGCGGGGCTGGAGTGACGTATTCAAAAACGAGAAACTCGTCCTGCAGTGTACCGGTGACAAGAAATACGACGACTGGAGCTACTGGTGGTACAAGAACGGCGAGGAGCTTCAAGAAGGACATGGGAGCGGGATGGCAAACGGCAACACGTGGAGCATTGACCTGATTAACGAGTCACACAGGGGCACATATGTCTGCAAAGGTGAAAGGTCAAGGAGGCCAATGTACACCCAGAGGAGCAAACCGTTCAACGTGACCGTGAGAGGTAAGAACATTATAGACTGACGGGATCAAAAAACATCTCTGTGTCCGTAAGTCACACACATTCAAAGAAGAAGCATAGAAGATGAACACAAACAAAATGGAGGAGTGAAGCTTAGCTCTGCATATCAAGCACACGTATCTCATTCTCCTCTTTCTTAGTATTTGAAATTTTTGACATTTGCTCGTGACGCATGTGACCAAATGAATTTCCCTTTGTTTACCTTAACATGAGGGTCGTTTAAAAAGGTAAAGACACATTTGAAGACGGCTTTATTAGAACGGTATCATGTTTTCTGTTCTAATTATGCAGACTGCTAGGATTACAGCTGAGTAAGAAGAGGAAAATGTGAAAAACTGAAGTATTTTTTAATATGAGGGTTTCATTTGTGACCATATTTTTCACTTTTTGTTTGGTGTTTCTTTCCATCATTGTTGTGTTTTCTTGTTTTCTTTTATTTACTAGACGCCATTTTGTCAGCATATCGTCACCATCCTGCTCATGTTGTTACAGGACTTGTGACTGGTGACATCGTTATTTCTACTATAAATAAGGGGGCGTACGGCAGGCTCGATGTCCCTCGGTGGCTATTCTAAACAACTGTAAACTTTACCAGTAGTTAACTTTGAATTTCACATCAAGCAACACTCAATGACAAAGCGAAAACAACATTTTAGTGTGCGAAAAGACACAAAACCTCGTGAAAGAGTTGGAGATCCACCCCATATACTTGAAGCAGACGTGAAAAATACGTCTTTACAAACCGGAGTCCAAAACAGAACTGAGTAAATGAAATGGCTGTCATACATAATCAGAAAACAGGAAGTGATGTAATGGTAGAGTGGCATCTTGGGACCGGGAAATGACATCAGGAGTAGGTGGGTTCTTGAGACCGGAACAGGAAGTACCGTTAGGTTATCTTCTGGGGATTGGTAGAAGTGTTAGGTTGATGGTCCATCGGTTGTTCTGCTGGAGAAGAGGAGAAAGAGTTAGAGGACAGCGCCAACCACTGGTCCGGAGGGAACATACGTGTGTGACATTAGAAATTTGTGAGCATTTATTTAAAATAGCTGTGTAGGCCTGTGCTGTAAAAAGCCCAGGTTCCTAGAAACTATTAAAATCGTCAGAAAAAATGAAATGCAGAGTCTCCTCGGAGGTTGTCGTTTTGTCGATGTGCTCGCCTCACTTGTGTATCAGCGGCTAAGCAAGTTTCTCTCTCATTTGACTTTTGTTGGTGGTTTCACTTTGGCGACGGAGTCGCTTTCTTCCAGCTTCATGCTGTACCCTCATACTTCTTTCTTCTTCCGACTCGTGAACTTGGGACCACCGTACCAACTCTCTGACCTTCATGCTGTAGCCTCGCACTTCCGGGCCTGAAAGACAGACACACACACTTCCACACATAGCCCTTTATATATAAGATAAAACCCTAAAATATGACATCAGTTCAAGTGTCCAGACCCTTTACTCCGTACTTAGATGAAGCCCCTTTGACAGCCATTCAAGCCTGGAGTCTCCCTGGGTTTGAAAAGACAAGCTTCGTTCACCTGGATTTGGGGATTTTTCTGCCATTCCTCTCTGCTGATCCCCTCACGCCCCATCAGGCTGGAGGGAGACCATCGATGGACAGCTTTTGTCAGGTCTCTCCAGAGGTGTTGGAGTGGGTTTAAGTTCAGACTCAGACCAGGCCATTCAAGGACATTCAGAGCGTTGTCCCCAAGCCACTCCTGTGCTGTCTTTCCTTTGTCCTGTTGGCAGGTCAACATTCACCCCAGTCCAAGGCCCAGAACACACTGGGGCAGGCTTTCATTAAGGATATCTCTGTACTTTGTTCTGTTCAGCTTTCCCACCAACCCTGACTAGTCTTCCAGTCTCTGATGCTGACGCCACCATGCTTTACTGTTAGAATGGTAGTGCACAGGTGATGAGCAGTGCCCGGTTTCCTCCAGACGTGATGCTAGTCTTGGTTTCGTCAGACCAGAGAATCTTACTTCTCACAGTCTGAGTCCTTTAGGAGCCTTTTCTGTAACCTCCAAGTGAGCTTCATTGTGACTTTTACTGAGGAGAGGCTTCTGTCTGGACAAACTGTCATAAAACCTCAACTGGAGGAGTACTGTAGTCATGGTTGTCCTTCTGGAAGTTTCTCCCATTTCCTAAAAGGTTCTTTGGAGATCAGCCAGAGTGTCCGTCAGGTTCTTCGTCTCATCTCTTACCATGGTCCTTCTGTCCCCTAATCACCCAGTTTGGCCAGGAGGAGGAGGAGTGGTTGTTCCAAACTTCTTCCATTGAAGAATTATGGAGGCCACTGTGCTCTTGGGAGACTTCAATGCTGCAGGAATATTTTTGGTAACCTCCTACTGTGTCTCAACACAATCCTGTCTCTCAGCTCTGCAGGCAGCTCCATGAACCTCAAGGCTTGGATTTTGCTCAGCTGTTGGGCCCTTCTTTAAACATCTGTGGGTCTTTCTTCATCAGTCCTACTCAACTGAACTGACCACAGGCGGACTCCAAACAGGGTGTGGAAACATCTCAGTGGTGATCAGTAGAATGGAGTGCACCTGAGCAAAACGGAAAATGGCAAAGGCGTGGAGTAATTGTGTCAAGGGGATATTTCAGATTATTATTGTTATTTTTATTATTATTATTATTAATTGGAATATTTGATCAAGGGGATGTTTCATATTATTATTATTATTATTATTATTATTATTAATTGGAATATTTGATCAAGGGTATATTTCAGATTATTATTATTACTATTATTATTATTATTATTAATCAAAATATTTCTGTCAAGGGTATATTTCAGATTATCATTATTATTATTATTATTAATTGGAATATTTGATCAAGGGATATTTTAGATTATTATTATTATTATTCGAATATTTTTGTCAAGGGTATATTTCAAATTATTATTATTACTATTATTGCTATTATTATTATTATTAATCAGAATATTTGATCAAGGGTATGTTTCAGATTATTATTATTATTATTATTATTATGAATATTTCTGTCAAGGGTATATTTCAGATTATTATTATTACTATTATTGCTATTATTATTATTATTATTATTATTATTATTAATCAAAATATTTGTGTCAAGGGTATATTTCAGTTTATTATTATTATTACTATTATTATTATTACTAATAATAAATACCCATCCATCCATTTTCCAACCCGCTGAATCCGAACACAGGGTCACGGGGGTCTGCTGGAGCCAATCCCAGCCAACACAGGGCACAAGGCAGGGACCAATCCTGGGCAGGGTGCCAACCCACCGCAAAATAATAAATATATTAATAATAATAATAATAAATTTGAAAAAATGTCTACAGTTCTGTTTTCGCTTTGTCATTCTGGGATTTTGAGTTTTGTCTGATGAGGGAAACAATGAATTGAAATGATTTTAGCACAAGGCTGCAACATCTCAACATGTCTGAAAACTTTCTGGAGATTCCGTATATACACATAGATGCATCACAGTGTTGCGTTGATTATTAATTTTTATTTATTTCCATACTTTCAGTGCTAAAAAATTGGAGAACAGAACAGTTAGTGACAGTCATGTGACCAGCTGATGGCTGTCACTCGCTGACTGAACGTAGATATCTCCTGACGTACAGCCGTGTTGTCACCCAGTGAGACCTTCCCTCTCTGTGTCTTTCCTTACTCTTAGTAATGAGTATAAGGGGTGTGAGTTCACCCAGACTGTAGAATCCAAGTCACTAATTCCTCTTAACGTCAACTTCTTTTTTCAGAGAAGCCCCCAAACACAGCTCTCATCCTGAAGCCCCAACAGACCCTCATATTTGAAGGTGACGTGATGACCCTGAGCTGTGAGGTGAAGGACAGTCCTGCAGCTGGATGGAGATTTTGGTGGTTCACTAACAGCAATAAGTCCTCCATTCCTACCATCTGCAAGGACGGAAGCCGGGAGTCAAAGTGCACAATCCAGTCTGTCACTCTGTCCTACACAGCAGAGTACTGGTGTCGAGCCGGAAGAGGGGAGCCTCCATTTTATCTGAACTCCAGCCGGCCGGTGGTGCTCCAGGTACACGGTAAGTGAGTCGTGACTCTGTGAAGTGCAGAATAACGGATGCCCATTATGGTTCAAGCAGACACCTTGGTAGATAAATGGGTTGGATTTACTGGGAAATATAAGGAGTTAAATGAGATACGGGGATGATGACAGTTATTAGTGGGTCCAGGCTGTGGTTTTAAAATGAATTCAACAAGAACACTTGGGCAAAGTTGGAAACTTGTAAAAAATAAATTTTCTTCATACCAATAACTATAGACACAGGTAATAAGAGAGCAAGTAGTGTGGGAGACAGGAGGGCTTTAGGAACATTAAAAGCTCAACTTGATGTTGTTTTGGAGGAATTAAGTGGATAGGATTAGGGCTAAACAGCCTCTCCTTGTCGAAAGTCCTTCTAATGTTCTAATGAGATATCTGTAAGAACTCTGAGACGGAGTGGCGCTCCATCCAATCGCACTCCTGCTTGGTAAGCTCAGGTGTAGTCGACTGATTGATCATTAAAAAAGATGGAACCAAACATGACCCTGCTAGCTAAGTGCCAGCCATACATGCCCACAGAAACAGCACACCTTGTATCACAGTCATGAAATACTCGACCTCATTGAAGAAAAGTCAGTCTGTCTGGCCACACCGTGGCTTTTTGTCATTTAAAGCACAACCGGCTCCATGTACACAGAATCAGGCACTGATCAGGGCAAAGCCAACGATGAAACAGGAATGTTAAAGTGTAAAAATAAATGTTGTTTTATTACACACTTGAATAATCCAAAAACATAAATTAAAAAAAGAGGCAGAAGGTGAGAACAAAGGGAAACAATCACAGATAAAGCTAAAGATGAGCGCAGGTCAAAAACACAGAAGATGAGAGCATTGGGCTGCAGGCCTTCACAAAGACAAGAGGCACAATGCTGGAGCACACACCTCGAGCGAATCCAGTGAGGCTCCCATCAGGCAAGTGCAGCAGTTTTAGTGTTGCTTAGCAACAGACACTGACAGGAGGGGCCAGGGGACAAATGTAGGCAAGAGGAGGGGCTCAAGGGGCGGGGCTCCTGCCAACAGTTGACACATAGCAAGGCGCCAAGAAGGATTTCCTTTTAAACGCACACATTTGATAAAGTTATCGGGTCATCACTGTCATGTCTACAGCGAAATTCTTACACACGTGTGCTAATCAACATTTCGTTCCCTTTCGGCTTTATGCTGCATTTTAAAATTGTAGGGTCAGATTTGTAAGAAGGAATGAGGACTTGTGTTAAAATCAGTGTTGGTGTAACAGAAAAGATTCCAGTTTGAGGAGGTCTGGACCTGCAATCTTCTAGAAGTCTTTACTTATTTGATCTGATAATGGAGGTGTTGACTTGTGGGATAAAAGACCAATCCCCCCAGAGCAGGCTTTGTGCTGATGACATTGTGTTGTGTTGCACCAGAAAAGAGGAAGAATGGAGAAGACGGGCTTTGGAAGACAGAGAGTTGAAGATAAATAGGAAGAAGATGGAATATCTGAGGTTTAATGAGGATCAGGATTCAGAAGTTAGCCTTTGAAAAGAGTGCAGGGGATTAAATATCTAGAATCAGTGGTAATTGGTGATTTGAATTCTTTATTTGCCATATACAATTTCTTTTATTAGGAGTTTGTCATTTTTCGTATACCCAAATAAGTCTCCAAAGATATTTTTGGGGTCAGAGGGCAGGCTCAGTTATTTGTACATCGCCCCTGGAGCAGTTGCAGGATAAGGGCCTTTGCTCAGACGCCCAGCGGAGTGGCATTCCTTCTGTCACTGCCAGGATTTGAACACACAACCTTTGAATTACCAGCCCAGATCCTTTGGCCAGAGAGCCACCACTCCACCCAGCTGCAGGGATAATTCACAGAGTGCAGTGTGGATGGAACCAAAGGAAGAAGGAAGCGATCAGGAGAAAAATTAAGGTGAAGGTTAAACATCAGGTTTTTAAGACCAACGATGATGTCTGGAGCTCAGACATGGACAGTAAAGGGAGCCCAGGAGAAGAAGCTGAATGAAGAAGAAATTAAAATGTGGAGATGAACGTGTGGAGTCACAAAAAAGGGACAGAATGAGAAATGAGACAATCAGAGGTGCAGCTGCGTATGTCCCAAATGAACAAAGTACTGCAGCCTTTAGTTTGCTTCAAAGGATCTTTCAGGCAATAGTGTGACACATGTTCCAATAATTCCACAAACCAAAGATCTTTATTTTAAAAGTTTTAGTAAAGTTTCAAAGCAAAACAATTCACAGAAACATAGAGGAAAAAAGTTGAATAGATCGGACTCTGCAGTTGCATGAATAAAAGGTAAAGTAGCACTTCTGGTTAGCGGAAAGAGCCCAAAAGTTGATAGAAGTCGACGTTTTGTACCAAATACTGTATGCAAAATTTGGTTGACTGAAGTGACAGCGTACTCAAGTTATCGTGTTTATACACACTGTCACAAAACGAGACAAAGACAGATAAAGTGTTGGGGCAGCCACCCGTGTAATTTGGTATCCTGGCTGCTAAATTCGTTTTTCTCAAAAAAACCAGCACTGAAGTGCATACAACAGAGTCCAAAACAAGACTGTCAGAGAAGGGAAAAAGGGAAGGCTTTTAAAGGGGGAGACAGGAAGTGAGGTCATAAGGATCGGGCACGTGTTCATCATTCATTGGATTAGGCTCGGATGTGACATCAGGGGGGCCGGAGCTGGTAAGGTCTGTCTCCATTGGCTCGGCCCCAGAAGTGACGTCAAGAGAGACAGGTGGAACCTCCCGAGTTTTGTCTACAGGGAAGTGAGAAAGAGAGTTAGTGCACTCTGCCACATCCCAGCATGCCTCAGAACTGCCTTCACTCGAGCCCTTTAGCTGCCTCCCATGCGCGCGTGCGTGACAACACACACACACACACACACACACACACACACACGCATAATTCCATACAAGAAAGTCAGGGAGATCTAAAACATCAAATTGTAGGACGGTTACAATACTTCCCATACACTTCATATACGAGAAAGTCAGGGAGGTCTAAAACGTCGACATTTCATCAAACTCTCGACATTGAATTTTTGGTCGACTACAATACTTTCCCTATACTCCGTAAACAAGAAAGTAAAAATGATATTAAAGAAAAGAGATGTTCTTGTTTAAGAAAGTTCTGTTTAAGTATTTATCTTGTTGATATTTCTCTATATTTGGTCCTACAGTCGTACTTTCAAATGCTTATTTCAAAACAGTCATTAAACTGTATGTCGTCTCCTATTTGCAAATGTATCTAGCCGTCCATGCTAAGCAATAAGACTGTTTCTTACTCAAGGAAAATTCCATTTCTTATTAACTTACAGGGGATAGAACACCACATTCTAGGTAGCTGTAAGAAACTGATACTCTGGTGCTGAATTTAAACAGACACTTAAATTAGTTGAACTTTAACATTTGTGACCAGACGAGGGCTCCCAAACCCGACACACGCAGACACCAGGCACATGTTTGACGTTTTCCTTTCGCTCTCCACAACAGCACAGCACACAAACACCAATGAATACGGCACTTTCTTTTTCTGTTCCTTCCTCCTTTCTGTTCTCTCTGTTTCTCTGTCTCTCGTGACCTTCACCTCCACTCCTCCTCTGGCAAGCTTCATGTCACTCCATCCCGACTCAGGTGGCCCATTAGCACATTCCAGAAGTACTCCCAGGTGTGGAAGAAGCCCAACATCATAGGGCTCTTCAGTGTCCACAGCTCCCCCTGGTGGCACCCACAGAACCCAACATGGCAGCAGCGAACTCCAACTCCCAGCATGCCTTATGGGAATCTGTGGTGCAATTGCAATCCAGGGGGTGCTGCCCTCTAACATCCCCGGGGGAGATAATATTTTGCGCCCGCTCTCTCCCCCAGTCCTTCCATCATATAGGCCCCCAGCCGTCCGCCACATGTTACTCTCTAAGATTAGATCTTACAAAAGGTACAACAAAAGTGGGAGAGACATCTAGGAATGTGAGGAGGAGAGACAAGGAATATGTGGAGAAAGAGGGACGGGATGAAAGTCCAAGAGAACAGAAAGCGAGGGAGGCCAAGGTGGAGGTGGATGGATAAAGTAAAAGAAGATCTGAAGGAAAAGGGCTTCACTGGAGGTGTATGGAGGAGGTTGATCAGGCACATTGAACCACATAGAAGTGGGAAAAGATGAAAAAACATTTGAAAATGTTACATACGAGAATTCTTGAAAGTAACGTATGTAATAAGTCAAGACTCTGATGGTCTGTGCATTGTGGACTCCTACTACTAAAGCAGCTCCTCCTTTTTATCTCCACTCACAGTAACTCCACAATTCACACATTCACTGAGTAGGTTCATGAATTAAGTGTGTAGGACGCTGGGCTGTTGGACTTCTCACGTGTTGTTTTTTTATTTTACGCAGTGGCATTTGATAAGCCCGTCCTGTCACCGCTCACCCAGTGGTCAGTATGGATTGGACAGCCCATCTCTCTGCACTGCAAGACTCAGTTGAAGAACACGGCACAGCGGGGACACCTTCGGTATCGCTTTTACAGAAATGGGACAGTTTGGACACAACCGGGGTCCCAGGAGACTTTGACCATCTCATCAGCTGAAATCAGTGACACGGGGCTTTATAGCTGTGAAGTGGAGGCCATGGGCACCAATGTGAAAAAACAAAGTGACACCGTCAACGTGAGAGTGACAGGTAAGGAAGGCCGAGGGTATCGAGGATGGGATGGGGTTTTGTTGTGTCAGGGTCCTAGGGTGACCCGATTCTCCCCTTTGTATTCTTTATTATGCAGACTTGAACTTGATGCCCCCAAATTCCTACGATAGTCTGCGTATGTTACATTACCTTTTATATCTACGACCTTGATTAACAAGATAGAACACCAGAACAGGCAGCAGAAAGTTACACGTCTGTTCATCAGCTATTCTAGATAATCTGCCCAAAATAGTAAATAAAGTAAAACGAATGTGTAGTGGTGCTACGGGCTAGAGAACTGCAGATCCCTTGGGTGTTGCACTATAGGACAGTTTCTGGTCCCAGTCAGATTCACACTGTTGTAGGGACGATGGTTTGTTTCTTTTTTTTTGGTGGAAATCCCAGGAACGCACCCAGCTTTGACCCGACTCACACCAGTCACACACAGAGACATGAAATACAGCAAATCAAATACGTAACTGAGCGATATATTAAATGAAAAGGAAATACAAACAACCAGTAAGCCGATAACCCTCCCCTTCCTCTACGGAGATAACAAACACAACTTCTTCTTCTGCTTTCGGCTGATCCCATTAGGGGTTGCCACAGCAGATCATCTGTTCGCATATGGATTTGGCAAAATTTTACACCGGATGCCCTTCTTGACGTAACCCTCCCCATTATTCCGGGCTTGGGACCAGCACAAGATAACACAACACCTAACAATAAACCCTCACGACGACGTCCATAAGCCAATCCCATGTATCAGCAGTAATTAAAGCTTGGCGAGCGGCAGATCCTGTGAACTGTTCTCAGAGGTCCATATAAAGTTTGTCCTACCGTTTCTGAAGCGGTTAGGGATGAATGGGAGTGTTCCCTGCAACGAGGCACAATGCAGATGGCCAAGAGAGAGGACTTACATCCAATCAAGACAGTATTCCACGTATATTCCAAACAGGCGACGGCTCTGACAGACAAACAACGGTGATCCTTCTTCCTTCGGTCTTACTGGTTCCTGCATTTAAGAGCCCATCTTCTTCTCAGCCTCCCCTGCACCCTTCGAACGTGTCCAATAGTGCGACACCCAAGGGCCAACGGGGATTCGCAGTTCCCTAGTCCGTAGCACCGCTACAAATGTAACAAAAATGCTATTACAGCCTAACTAACAGTTCATCTTACGTTCTTATATTTACTACCAGGTGACTCTCTGTTTTAGCACGCTGGTTGGACTCTGGACCGGCTTGGTCTTTTGCTCCCACCTGGTCTTTAAATGGAGTGGCAGAAATGAGCGTCATGGCCTGTTCTCATCTCCGTAGAAAATGGCAGAGAGAGAGCGAGAGCGTGTGTGTCTTTGCAGGCCTCGTTTCTCCCTTCTGATGATCCTTGACTCGCTTCTTGCATGTACAGCATGACAGTGTGTAGGACCCAGTGACTCAGCTCAGGGAGATTCAGCCCCCATTTCAACTCCTGCTTTGTTCCAGTCAGCATTTTTTCAAGTTTCAAAGGATGTACAAATGTACTTTCAAAAATTCAAGAAAGAAAGAATGCGCAGGTGCATTCAATTCTTATTATCCATAAGGGATTACGTTCCTGAGAGATCCCCTCTGACATGGAAACCACTGATATTGAAGCATTGATCCTACAGGAAAGATGATCAGCAAAATCCAGCGGCATTCTGGCTTAGGGGGAGAACTGGTGAAGGGAGACTTTTGGGCCCCCGCTTTATGACTTTTGGTTGATCATCTTCTAGGCTTTCCTCCCAGAGGTCATGAGCGACCACAACAGAGCCAATCCAGGGACCTCACTAAATCTTTTAATCAGTAGTGATGATGGTCAGTGTGTACAAAGAGCAGCACCTTCATCAGTTCAACCTTATGACCCGCACTTAATTGGAATTCCTCATTCGTGGGGAACACGGCCCAGTCCACCTCACAAATGGGGTTCAATAGATTACCGATACCTCTCTGCACCGGGTAGACATACGTTGATCCGTTTAGTGCAATGTATGTGTAGCCCCCGATATCTAAGGACATCACAGACCTGTTATTGCTCAATCTCACATTTTGCTGCTGCATGATAGGCCTCTGTTGCTACGTGGGGCTCCATCTGGACTGAGACTTGGGTTCTTTCCCCAGCAGCCAGGATGCTCACACTGGGGCTTAACAAGCCCAAAGCCTCCATGACTGCTGCTGCCTTTCAATGACCAGTTGTCTTCATCACCAGTCACTCCAGCTCCTTGATCACTTAGCTGGAGCGACCGTTTCCTTCAGCCCCAACTTGTGTCGGCCTAACACTCTTTCTTGGGGCTCTCCTTCCAGCTGCCTTTGCTCCATTGAGCCTGCTCTCGCTCGCTCGCTCGCTGTTTTGCACCGGCTCTCTCCTTCCTGCCACCTTCTTCTTACTTAACCTCCCTTCCATTTCTTTCGTTCTCTTTTTCTCTCTCTCCCTAGCCACCTTGCGCTTCTATTTATTGCGGAGACGTGGATCAGATGTGGCAATTAGCAACTCCCGGCATCAATTATGGATGTGGACGACTCCTCACCTGTGCACTTAAGCGAGCACCGCCCACATCACAAATTTTCCCCGGAACCGCTCAGCCACACACACCCCCTCACTAAGCCGCGATTATTGATGTAAAAAGTGGCCTTTTTGACTTGAGGTGTGGACCCGCTACACTACAGTATGGCCGCAAATAGGCGTGATTAGACCGTGGGTGTAGGGAAATGTGTTGCACTTTTATAACAGTGGATAAGCAAATCCATGGGAATGGAATCCACAGAGATCTAGGATCTACAGTAATGAGGTCATAGACTGTTCTCACAAACCAGGCCTTCTTTCTTGGATTGATGGAGTCAGAAGCTCATTGGAATTAACCTTGTCAAACTGGTTACAAATAGATCGATAGAAAGCCTTCACGTAAATCCTCCTTACCAGTAGCTGCTGCATTTCCCACCTTAGGCTTATACTCAAGTCAATATGTTTTTCCAGTTTTTCCAGGTAAAATTAGGTACCTCGGCTTATATTCGGGTCGGCTTATACTCGAGTATATACGGTACCTTCCTAAAGTCACAAGTAGGCTGCAGAGCTTCCCATTTACATATACAAAGTACAGCGATGGCAAAAGTGTGATATGCATTCTTTCTCCAATGTAGAACCCTCGTCATCATCTGAGTTCACCTCTGTTATAGGGTGTCTTTATGTGAAAACAGCAGTGTCAGATCAGGGGGAGCGTGAACACGACTGAGAGAATAAAACTGAATTTTAAAAATATTTAGGTTCTTGAAGCGCACTTCTGTTATATTTGTACCTTTTGTGAAAGTGTTCATTTGATATTTGGACTTCTGGCTTCACACATTATATATACACATGAATATATATATATATATATATATATTTGAAGTTCCTCTTGGGATTAATAAAGTATCTATCTATCTATCTATCTATCTATCTATCTATCTATCTATCTATCTATCTATCTCTACACTTCATGTCTACATTTTGTCAATTATTACTAAAACATGAAAAACGTTTCTGTTTTAACGATGTGTTTACATAGACCGTTGTAGACACATATGAAATGCATGTCTTCCAAATAACGATCTTGTTTTTATAAAAGGTGTCATTTTGCTTGACTTCCCACTCTATACAACTCTAAGCAACTGACACGCAGGCAAACAGACTAGAGCTGAGAAAACCTGTGCGGAGTGGGGGGATGTGATAGCAGGCTGCTTGCTGCTTATCAACACATTTAAAGGACAAAAGACTCTGACGGAGAGGTGCGAAGGGATTTAAGGTGGGACGGATTTATGAGTTTTTTCGTAGGCTTTGGTAATTCTAGTGTTAAGCAGTTTCTCGTAGGCCTACCACTTCCTCTTCTAACAGCTGCCACTACCGTTGACTACCAGGTCAGGTAATACAGATCACGGTCTGTAATCCAATATTTGCTCTATAAGACGCACAGACGTTTCCACCCACTTTTGGGGGAAAAAAGCGCGTCTTATGGAGCAAAAAATACAGTAAATACAGCAAAGGAATAAAAACCATCAGATTGTACTTCCCAAAGTGACCGGTACTTGACAACTAGCCTGCACTGGTTTACCCGTCGGGCACTCCACTCCTCAGTGTGTGTGTGTGTGTGTGTGTGTGTGTGTGTGTGATGCTGCTCTGGACATTCAGACTGAATTTAGGAAGAGAAACTTGTAGCAGCTCAAGGCTTCTCCTTCACACAGCGTTTTACTTTTGGTTACAGTGATGCCAATACTAGCTGGCTTGACCCTAACTACCAATTTCAGTCAACAGTTCTGGGAATCCAAGTCAGTGACTTTCTGCTTTGCTCTCGTTGACCTCAGCTGCAGGCGAGGCTTTGTCCCAATTCCTTCAGGATCAGCTTTCTCCAGCACACACAGAAGGACGTTCAGCACTTTATTGTTACTTTGTACCGAATCTCGAGTTTTGTTAGGTGGCAAGCAGAAACGCTTCTGAAACGAGGGATGAATGGAATGAGACCAACACCTAAGCCCTGCCCACCACCTGAATATTAAAAAAACACACCAGAAAAATGTCCCGATAAATTTGATATATTAAAAACCGTTTACAAACAGTAACGAAAATGAATAGCAACCATATAAAATGTCTGCCCCCTAAATAACCCCCCTAAGACAATACAGTAATCCCTCGCTATATCGTGCTTTGTCTTTCGCGGTTTCACTCTATCGCGGATTTTAAATGTAAGCATATCTAAATATATATCACAGATTTTTCACTGGTTCGCCGCTTTCTGCGGACAATGGGTCTTTTAATTTAGGTTACATGCTTCCTCAGTTTGATTGCCCAGTTGATTTCATACAAGGGATGCTATTGGCGGTTGGCTTAAAAGCTACCCAATCAGAGCATGTATTACATATTAACTAAAACTCCTCAATGCTATAAGATGTGCTTCCCGCGCGGTGCTTGTTTGCTTCTCTCTATCTTTCTTTCTCGCTCTCTCTGCCTGACGGAGGGGGTGTGAGCAGAGGGGCTGTTTGCACAGAGGACACGGACGCTCCTCTACAAAATGCCGCTTTATCGCGGTGCTTCTGTATACTTAAAAGCATGTATTGATTTTTGATTGTTTGCTTTTCTTTGCGAGCGCTCTCTCTGACATTCTCTGCTCCTGACGCGCTCCTTTGAAGATAAGATATATTTGCATTCTTTTAATTGTGAGAAAGAACTGTCATCTCTGTCTTGTAATGGAGCACAGTTTAAACGTTTGACTAAAGGGTGTTATTTCATGTCTAGAGGGCTCTAATAATGTTAACAGTGTGGGAGAGTTTATAAGGGCTTAAAATATATAAAAATAACCATACAAACATATGGTTTCTACTTCGCGGATTTTCACCTATCGCGGGGGGGTCTGGAACGCAACCCCCGCGATCGAGGAGGGATTACTGTACACCCGGCCCTAAAAGTCTTTAACATAAACTGTGGTTTATGGAGCCTGAAATGCAATAAACTGTTACTTGCAAAAAGGATGTCATGGAATATTCAACCTTTGTAAACTAATGCCCACAAAATGGATCATACAATGAGGCCCCACCACCAGTGTCCAGAAATTTATAATCTTCTGAGGCGTTCCACTTCCAACCATAAACAGGAATGGGAAAAATGCCCACCACCACTGCCCCTGTATCTGGTGGCAGTGCCAATCCTCCTCTTCTGTGATATCCAGTTCTAAACTGGTCTCTTACTGCTGCTGCTAGAGTGTGTGGTGTCAGGCATGTGTGTTGGGGGGCTCCTCCGCAGGCTTGGCACAGGTATGCAATAAACTGCAGAGATGAAAGGGGGGGCTACCATTAACTTTGTCCTCTTTGTTTTATTCCCTCACAATGCAGAGAAGCTGCCCAATAAGGGCACCTAAAATTGCACCTTCTGGTCCGACCGCCATAAAAGATGGGCATCCCAGGAGGCCAACTCAAGCTGCAGGATGGAGCACTGGCTTGTTGGGATCCTTCATTATATTCTTATGAGAAACCCCGGATCAGCGCAAAGCCCCACACTTTCCTTTCCTTTTTCCGTGTTTTTTATTTCATCTGGCGATGAATAAAAGGGACAATCCGGTTGGCATCCCAAAAATCAGTTTTAAGTTTTCCACTGCCCGACCACAATGGAAAGTAAACAATTCCTCCATATCCTCCTCTGCCAGTTTTATCAGTTACAAACTGCTCATCCACGCAAGCCCAGTTTAAATCCACAAGACCTCATATTGACAAACCAGAAACCTGTGCCATCAGTATTATTACTGGCATATAACTAACATTAAACAGGACACGCTGCATATAAAGAACACTCCACATGGTATGTGCCAACACTTCAACGGTTTTAGACGCTCTTCTCGATCTTCGTGTTCACCGCACCTTGTGATTGGGGGCCGTACAGCAGTTAATCTTTCAGGTTTTACTCACAGAGGTCTTCACTGGCTAGCATGAAAATCATATCTTCTGGGAGGCTGATGATCAGTTGACTCCCTTCTTCAATAAGATGAACACGTTGCACCACGTATGATCTCTCATGCTTTTCCTCAGCAATATTTAGAATTACGTGTGGCACCCATAACCAAATTATGGAGGGGTTACCCTTTGGGGTAAAACTTCAGCTCATAACACCTGGAACGTCGGTTGGCAACTTTGAGGTGGTGATTGATGACCAGCTGTGTCTCCAGGACAATAGTTCAAATTTGTCTTGGTTTTGTAGATTCAGTCTATACAAAAATCAATAAGATCAGAGCGTATCTGACGGAAAATAAATCGGGACTCCTGGTCCAGGCTTTGTTCTTGTCATATCTGGACTACTGCAACCTTCTGCTAGCAGAAGCCACCAAGTTGCTGCAGATGATTCAAAGGCAGCAACATGTCTGGTGTTCAACCAACGAAGGGGGGCACACATCACTCCTCCCTTCAGATCACAACACTTGATTCTCGTCTACAGAGTAGTCTGTGGGTCAGCACCCGCATATATGGAGATACTTGTGAGGTCCTCTGTTACTTCTCGACCTCTCAGATTTGCTAATGAATGGCTTCTGGTGATGCCAGCTCTGCATGGTGGCAAATCTCAATCCAGACTTATTTTATGTGTACCTCCTAGCTGGTGGAATGAGCTGCCCACCTCCATTTTGAAATTCGGGCTCCCTCAAACCATTTGCCTTTTTGTAACCTGGCAATTGTAACTCGCTTGTTCTGAGCTCCTCATTTGTGAAGATCCATTTTGTCACCTCGTCCTGTCACACTTGTCTCCCAGCAGTCCCCTAGATGGATGTTTACTCCAACCTCTTTTGTAAGTCACTTTGGATAAAAGTGTCTACTAAGCAAATACATGAAAATGTAAAAGGCCTTTGGCTACATTCAAAGTATTAAATGACAAAGATGTCCGCCCACACTCACATTTTCACATCGTTTACGGAAGTTTCTCCACTGACGCTAAAACAACCAAAATCACATGCGCCGTAGCCGTTTGTCTAAATGACCTGCGTGCAGCAATGGAGACTGGAAGACAAAGTGTCGTCCTTGAAAGGATGCTCACGCCACCAGCCACAGTATTTATTGGCTTTGTGCGCACTTAACACTTGTGAAAAGATGATCCTTGACACAATATAAAGGTTTGGAGCAGCCACCCGTGTACTTGGCCTTGACTGCAAAAGGCAAAGTTGTAGTGATTGTAACCGCTACGCTTCACTTAGTTTATAGTGGAAATTTAACTAATGATTGCATGTCAACCCCAAACTGTCTTCAGACCCCTTCCCACGGTGCAGAAAATGACATCCGCTAATAAAAGTGATTTTACAAAAAATGTGCAGCAAAAAATATAATTAATACTTTATCTACAATCCCACAAACTCCCCGTACATAAACTGATTTCGAAAACCACCCGCCCTCTCCCAATATACACAGTGTGGGGAACAGCCCGGACACAGACAGGTAGACATTGTTTAAATCACCACCACACTCTTATTTACACTATTTACAAGACAGTGAAGCGCACAACCCAGTGCCGTAGCACCAATCACCCTCAGTCCAGGCCCTCAACACAATGCCTATCTCTTCTTCTGACCGCCTCCACTCCGAGCTCTGACCTCTTCCACCCGAACTCCAGCCATTGAATTTAGGGAGGCGGCCCCTTTTATCCCCACCCAGACGAGCTCCAGGTGCCTCCCGATAACCTTTCGCCGGCCCTCCCTGGTGTGGCGGAAGTACAGGCTGTGCACACAGAAGCACTCCGGGTGTCCCTGGTCTTCTTCCCCCCAGCACTTCCAGGTGTGGCGGAAGTGCTGAGGACCAGGGCTCCTCAGGCATCTGGGCGCCCCCTGGCGGTGACCACAGGCCCCAGTAGGGTTGAGCTTCCATACTCCTTTCCCTTGGTCTTCATAGCCACCAGGGCGGTCACCCCCTCGTGGTCTGGAGGAGGTGTAAGCCCTCCTCCGGTCCTTCTGAGCATCTCGGTTGGATAGGTACCACCCCCAGCCACTCGCCACAGTGCCTCATCGCCAGTGAAGACCCGTTGGGCGCAGCGGCCTGTCCCGTGAGGGCAGGTCTCCAATGAAGCGAGTCCTACTGCATGTCCGGGGTCTGGTCCTGCAACATAAAAGGCAGAAACAGGAGCGGAAATGCTGTGCTACACACAGGCAGCGCTCCCCTTCTGACCGGCACCCCGGGAATTGCGCCTTTGGCACCCCATCTGCGGATTCCATGCCCCTCTAGTTGGGAAAACAGACAGGTCGGCTTGCACCCCCGCCATCTCAGCTGACTTCACTCTGCATCCACAGGGGACGGCCCTTCTCTGGATGTGAGCAGCCTGCCCCAAGTCTTCCCTTATCAGAGGAACTGGCTCTTTTCCTTCAGTTCCTCCTCTTTCTCTGGGATGCCGTGACAGTTTGTGTCTCCCTATGGGAAAGGTGTACACCCTGTCCCATCTGCGTCCCTGTGGTACGACGCGAAACCGCCACTGGCTCGGGGCATAGGGCGCTGGGACCCAAGGCACTCATCTGCCGGCATCCTGCCTCCCCTCTTGCTCTCTCTCTCCTCACCACGTTACCAGCTTCCACCACCATTTCCACTATTGGAGCCCCCCTACTTGAATCCGATCACTCCCGTCACTGTTCTTTTCGGTGGGGTCTCCCTTATCCTTTATGGGGCCAGTTCCACTTACCTGCCCTGCTGTGCCATTCCGGCCGGAGGATCCAACGTCACACCGATCCATCCACGGTCACAGCGTCGTCACGGACATGATTGTCTTCCCCTCCAACTTTTCCGGTTCCTCTCAGAGGGCACATACCATCTGCAATAGCGACTCTGCGGGCTGAAGGCACTCCCCCAGCTTAGCAGAGCCGCCAGAAAGCACAGACAGTCAGCCAATGGTGGATGAACCTGTCGACCAGTCACACACGCTGGCTGCCTTCCGAGGGGCCGTCTCCCCGGCTCAGGATGAACATTTGTTGGTCCCAACTCCGACAAATCATCGGCAGGTACGCAACACACACACCGTCCAATCCCTTGCTTGTCTCAGGGAGGGACTTCTGGTCCGTGGCCATCTTGTTTCCCCTGCTCCTGGTGCGGTGGCATGCCTCCGGACAACTCAGCAGCTGCTGTGGCCATCCGAGCTGCAGTGACTCCTCCTCCTCAGCTCTTCCTGCTGCCACCGCTCTGATGAAGCCCCGCAGATCAGTACGCATCTGCCACCGACGCGGATCCGGGCAGTCCCGGCCTACAACACACAAAACAGAAGGGGCCGGCTGCCGGTGAGCAGGGAATTTGTAATATTAACAATAAGAGCAGCTCACTACTGAAAACAGTAAATATAGGAAGCAGTGGGGATCGAACCACGGACTCTTGAATACAATTCAGCAAATCTTACCGCTACGCCACGGAAGCTACTGTATTGTTCTTGAACCTTTTGTGAAAGTGTTGATTTGATCTTTGGACTTCAGGCTTCACACATTCTAAAGTTTATGCCTACATTTTGTAACATTTGTTACTAAAATATGAAAAAGTTTCTGTTTTAAAAATGTGTTTACACAGATTACTGTAGAAATGAAACACACATGAAATGCATGTGCTCCAAATAACGATCTTTTATTTCTACTCTAAAACTCCAGCACTTCACTCCCAGATAATCAAACAAGGCACGAGCTGGGAGGACTTTGTGAACATTCTGCAGCAGTGGGGAGATGGAATAGCAGGCTGCTTGCTGCTTGTATTTATCGGCACATTTACAGGACAAAAGACGCTGCCGGAGAGGTGCGAACGGATTTAAGGTGGGCCGGATTTACGAGTTGTCTCGTAGGCTCTGGTAATCCTAGTGTTAAATGATGCACCGCAGGGACATCTCTGGATGTCATTTCCCTCTGATCTGATGAGACCCAAAGAGGGGTCCTGTGAGGAGAACTGAATTCAGAAAAGAGGGGGTCTGCCAGGTGCATCAGAGCAAAAGACGTGTGTGCCAAAGCAAAGTGGGTCTTGCCAGCCTGTCCTACACCACCATGACGCCAGAAAATCGCACAGCTCAGTCCTTCACACCTCGCCAATTCAGAGTCACCAATTAACCTGAGGATTGTGTCTGAGGGACATGAGCGCAAAGACCAATGTCCATAGACACACGGGGGGACATTTAGACCCCACGCAGGACTCTGTAGTCGTCATATGGCATCACTGAGGCCTGTGCTACCCTGAAAGCACCTCAATCAGCTCTACTTAGTTAATGAAAATGACAATAAGTGGATTAAGGACGGGTCAGAGATTATAGAGAATGTGATGCCGATGTCACTTACAGTTTGTCACTTGTATTTATATTTTGGCTTCCTCAGTCTGGCACCACGCCTCAGCTCTCAGCCTGATTATTTTCAGCTGCAGATGATTGCTTTTCAAATGGTGGTTTCTGCTGCATTTTGACTGAATCGTTTTTAAAAATTGATCAACCGCACAACTGTTTCTGTAAGACGTGTGCCAGGCCTGAGGAGACGGCTGCATTGACGTCCTTCAGATGGTCTGTGGTGACAAAAACACTTGTGTTCAGCTGCCAAGTACGCTCTTTTTTTAGAGACGCAGTTGGTGAGACAGAAGGATGAAAATATCTGTATCAAGGTCAGCTTTTTTTAGGACCCCAGTGTACCCCATTGATTCTCATTCGTTGGTGTATTTTAAAATGCATTGTTCTTAATTTCTGCATTGCAAGGAGCAGCAAGGGGGGCACAATACAAGAAGTGTGTAGAGAGTGCCAGTCTGTCAAAGGGCACACTCATGTTCACTCATCACTGACAGTCCGCCACTCAACTTAAACTTCCACGTCTTTGAGAAAGGAGAGGTGAAAAATAACTTTAGGGTTAGGGTTTGCAACTTCAGGTGTGAAGTTCTTGTTCAATACATGAAAATACAAAAAAAAAAGCAATGTAAGCAAACAGAAGGTGATGTGTCGCCCCCTGGTGGTCAAGTCGAAGACACACAAGTTGAATGGGTAGCTGCTACCACCTGGCATACTGTATGTAATGGTGTCATGAAACACTCAGACTCCTTTACTCCTCCGCCTCTTCTGGTCAAATGAAGTTGGCCTCTCGAGAGGCTTCTCTGCTGCTCTGGTTGAGCAGAAGATGCAGAGCTGGATGCCTGGTGGAAGTGACGTGAGGCTTGTCCTGGTTGATTCTATGGAGGGAAACTGATATGCGTGTGAAGAAACGTTCCGCCCTGCGGCAACACCTCTGGGGCTTCAGTTATAAAACTTTCTGTGGAATGGAGTGTCCAAATATGCATATCACAAATAGCAGGAAAGTGCATACACCAAAAAAAATATGATTTATATAACCCAGAGTACACAATTTACCCTTTATAATGTAAATCACAAGCACCTTGGAAGTATGCGCAAGGCAATGCACGTCAACTGCTGCCTGAAACATCCATATATGGAGCATGCTAATCAACCTCATACATATGCAATCACGATGCTGCAGAACTTCATTGGCTGGTAGAGCAGCCACAGAGACCTCAGCGCCTGCTTTAAGAGGCTGTGCTCCACAATTAAGCGTGCAAATCTATTAGAATTAAAATTAGAATTTGAATTAGAATTTGAGGCCTTTATTGTCATGTATAACGAAATTACAAAGAAGCTACTCCTTCAGATTCAAAGAAAAGAAATGGCAAAGTGCCACTTCTGGTTAACGGAAATCGCCCAAAGGAAAGCTATGTTTTGTACCTAATACTTGTATGCAAAATTTGGTTTACTTGAGTGAAAGTGCACTCAAGTTATTATCTTTAAATACACACAGACACACAGACATCATTCCTAAAATGGTATTTTCAGGGAGTTCTAAAATGTTGAGATTCATCAAAATCTTGACATCGGATTTTCGGACGGTTACAATACTTCCCCTACACTTTGTATACGAGAAAGTCAGGGAGGTCTAAAACATCGAGATTCATCAAAATCTTGACATTGAATCTTTGGACGATTACAGTACTTTCCCTATGCTCTGCATATGAGAAAGTAAAAAAGAAAACTATTATTGATGTAGTAACTATAAAGTATTACATATAAAACTTATAGTGCCTCTCCTCTGTGCTCTGGGTATCTGGGAATGGCGTAATGCGCCAACATCTGTGCAGGTAGCCACTATCACCACTATCACCTGACTCCTGTAATGGTGTGATTGCCGTTACAATGAATAGTGCGGGCCGCGTGAAACAATGAGGGCTCAGCCAGTGACCTCACCAAGAAGCCATTCACGATGCACAGAGACTGTCACGTCAGCCAATGCTACTTTACCTAAAAGTAAATGAATCACAGGCTGACTCGGGCCACCGAGACATGATGTTTGTCAGTCTCATCTTGGCATCACAGCCTACCTGTGCACTAATGGAAGGTAACAGCTTACAGTTAACAAAATGTCCTCACTAGGTGTCCTTGTCACAATACGAGTGCAGTAAACTACCTTTGTATGTTAGGATTTACGTATGTGAAGCCACGCCATATTCCTGAGCTGTCGGTCGGTTCACAGAGAAGTGACAACAGGTGGCAGATATAAAGTGACAGAAGAGCCAGAAAAGTTCTTCAGGTCAAATCCAGTACACCACATTGGCCACTCAGTGTGTGCGTCACAGTCATCACTTCTGAGGTGTCGTATGTTTGTCACATCAATGCACGTTGTGATAACTCAGTGATATGAACTATTATGTTTATTTACGTATTTATTGGTGTGGCTGATGCTTTTATGCAAAGCGACTTACAAAAGAGGTAAACAGAATCGAGGAACATTAGGCCTGAGCTTCTTTGTTCAGCATATGTAGTCGGACAGGTAACAAAAATCACAAGTGAAAATGTAATAACTAATAATTTAGAATCATAGATTACAATCAATGCCACAATTAAACTTAGGCTGCGGATATTCTTAATGCCACACGTTGTGGGTGCTTCATGACTCTGCAGCCAGGTGGACCTAACGTTGCGCTTTTAGCCGTGATAAATGTCATAACTTTATTGACGATCATACGTGTTTAGCAAGCATGAACAACAACGTCTTTTACCACGTCACATTACTGGCACCCCCCTAGTGTCCTCTGGTGGGTCAAGAGGGCGCAGACAGGTCCTCAGTAATCTGCTTATGTTTAACAATTTAGCACTTGAACTCTACACAAGGGCACAACTAGAAGATCACTAAGAAGATCAACAAGGGGTCTGAGATGTACATTAAGAAGCACCTCTAATTTGATTGTCTCCTTTTTGTCTTCTCCAGATCGACCAAAGCTTTTCCTCACAATGAGACCCTCATGGCAGACGGTCTACTATGGAGAGACTGTGACCCTCAGCTGCCAGATGAATATCGATATCCCTGGACTGCAGTATCAATGGTATAAAGATGGCAAGAGATCACTGGCACCTTATGCTGTGGGTCACATAGTGGAGAGCCACATCTACACCATTAGCGCCATCGTGTGGTCTGACCAGGGTGAATACAAGTGCCAGGCCCACACGGGAAAGCCATCTATTCAGTCGTACACCAGCAGGCCTCTTGTTTTAAATATAAGTAAGTCAGTCCATTTGTTCATTCATTTTTCTGGAACACGTGTCTCCACTTTATGATCTTGGGGAACTGCAGCAAAGAAGGAGCCCACCTAAGGATGATGTGCCTGACCCTCATAGTAAGAACTCTTATGAATCCATTTCAGTCGCCAATAACCTGCAGGTCTTTGACATTTGAGATAAAGAGACCCCGACACAGGGGGGTTTGAGTCCAGGATTTTTGAACTTTGTGATGGCCCCCATACCAACTATAAGTAAATGAGTCGGGGTTATACTTAGTGGTTGTTTTTTATTCATTACGTGCCTGAAACAATACACTTAAACCACATCCAGGGTTTGAGTCAGACTCCCAGCTCTTGTCCGTATTACATTTGCATGTTCTTCCCAGGTCAGCGGGGGACACGTGGGTGAAGTTAATTGCTGCCCTGGGAAGACCCTGAATTGGACTAAGTGGGTTTGAGAATGTGATTTTATAGATTGATAAGGCAATGAATACTTCTTTGGTTCTTTGCAGCTGAGCACCCAGAGGTTTCCTTTCTGCAATGGCCGACATGGACGGTCCTGTTTGCGGGAGAGAAACTTACACTCAACTGCAGAGTAAACGGAGATCCTCAGATTAAGAAATTCCGGTGGTTCATGGCGACAGCAAACCATCTGAGACAAAATCTGTCCTGTGAAAACATCCCAGGCTGCTCCATCACATTTTCAGACAAGAACCAGAGCGGCCTGTACTGGTGTGAGACGGAATCGGGAGAGAAACGCAGCAAAGCGGTCAGCTTCACCGTCACGGGTGAGTCATTGACAGATGATCTCAACTGGGGTCCGAGACATCAAACACACGCTGCTCTCAGTCGACTTTGGCTTGGTAATGACCGTGACCCGTGTCTTATGTTCACCACGAACATCCCTCAGCAGAGCGAAACTCAGAAGGCCTCATGATTCCTGTTGATATTTTGTGCACAGTCACAACATACAAAGATGAATTTAATAATCCATACACTGCATCCACTAGCAATACGATCTGGTCATCTGAGGGAACGTCAGGCTGATACACTCATACATTTTGGGACGGCAACCCATCCATCCCTGTTTACTCTAAGGATTGAATGAAAATAACACTCGATGGCAGGAATCCCACTGAAATAATGTGGTTGCTTCATCTGCCATCAGATACAGTCATATGATAAAGTTTGGGACCCCCTCTCAACCTGCATAATAATTGACTCTCCTTTCAACAGTAAAGATATCAGTGGTATGTCTTTCATTTCTTAGGAACATCTGAGCACTGCGTGTTTTCTGAACAAAGATTTTTAGTGACGCAGTATTTAGTTATGAAATGAAATCAAATGTGAAAAACTGGCTGTGCACAAATGTGGGTCCCCTTGTCACTGTGCTGATTTGAATGCCTGTCACCCCTCAATGCTGATTACTTGGTTGGATGAGCTTGTTAAGCCATGAACTTCATAGACAGGAGTGTCCAATCATGAGTGGTCAAAGGTATTTAAGGTGGTCAATTACAAGTTGTGCTTCCTTCCCTTTGACTCTCCTCTGAAGAGTGACAGACAGCATGGGATCCTCAAAGCAACTCTCCAAAGATCTGAAAACAAAGATTGTTGAGTCTCCTGGTTTAGGGGAAGGCTACAAAAAGCCATCTCAGAGGTTTAAACTGTCAGTTTCAAGTGTAAGGAATGGAATCAGGAAATGGAAGGCCACAGGCACAGTTGCTGTTAAACCAACCCAGCAGGTCTGGCAGGCCAAGAAAAATACAAGAGCGGCATATGAAGAGGCAGGATTGTGAGAATGGTGACAGACAACCACAGATCACCTCAAAGACCTGCAAGAACATCTCGCTGCAGATGGTGTATCTGGACATCGTTCTACAATTCAGCTCATCTGTATGGCAGGGTGATGAGAGAGAAGCCCTTTCTGCACTCACGCCACAAACAGAGTCGCTTGTTGTATCAAATGCTCATTTAGACAAGCCAGAAAGTGTTTTGGACTGATGAGACAAAAATGGAGTTATTTGGTCAGAACAAAAAGTGCTTTGCATGGCAGAAGAAGAACACCACATTCCAAGACAAACACCTGCTACCTACTGTCAAATGTGGTGGAGGTCCCATCATGCTGTGGGGCTGTGTGGCCAGTTCAGGGACTGGGGCCCTTGTTAAAGTCGAGGATCAGATGAATTCAACTCAATATCAACAAATTCTTCAGGATAATGTTCAAGAATCAGTCACAAAGTTGAAGTTACTTAAGCAGGGGTTGGATATTCCAACAAGACGATGACCCAAAACACAGTTGGAAATCTACAAAGACATTCATGCAGAGAGAGAAGTACAATGTTCTGGAATGGCCGTCACAGTCCGCTGACTTGAATATCATCGACAATCTATGGGATGATTTGAAGCAGGCTGTCCATCAGATTGAACTGAACTGGAGAGATTTGGTATGAAGAATGGTCAGAAATACCAACATCCAGAATCCAGACACTCATCACAGGCTATAGGAGGACAGCGTCTGGAGGGTCAAAGGAGCAAAAGGAGGCTCAGCTAAGTATTGATGTCATATCTCTGTTGTGTGCCCACATTTATACACCTGTCTAATTTTGTGATGATGCATATTGCATATTTTCTGTTAATCCAATAAACATGTCACTACTGAAATCCTACTGTCTCCATAAGGCATGTCAGATATTAAAAGGAAGTTGCTACTTTGAAAGCTCAGTCAATGAGAAACAAAAATCTAACGAATTAAGAGGGGTCCCCAAACTTTTTCATATGACTGTAAGAGCGGAGCTCCTTTGCTCAGGTCGCTTGGTTAGGAAGTGCCGCCTCCTCCTGGGTGGTCTCGCTTTTATGATCCAGGGTCCAGAAGGAGTGTAGCCAGTCGCAGTCATTGGGCAATTTCTCTGCACTGTGGAGGAAGAAGAAGAAGACATGGCAGTTAGTGGCACTGTCCCCTCTCGGTCTGGGGTGGCATCATTCGGAGGGTGACCCTCTGACGCACATGCGTGACAATGTCCACTTTGGGCTATAGAAGTCTACGGTACATTGAATGAATTGGCCGATCTTTACTTTCTGCAGTGTGTTCAGAGAGCCCGCCATCACAAAGCAGCAGAGGCTAACGAAACAAGCCATTATTTCATGTAGCGCCTTACTCAGGGGGCTTTCTAAGCTCAATTTCACAGCACGACAGTTTCAAAGTATTTTTCACAATTAGCGATGCGTAAAAAAAGCCATCTTGCTTTGCATACAGTTTTTCAAAATTGACGCTAACATTCACTTTGCATTTGATTTTGCAATCACGGAAAACACAAAACTCACTAAAAAGTGCTTTTTTTGTAGTTTTTTTTTGTGGTCTATGAAGCGTTGTTCAAACTTGTGTGTTTATTCTTACCCCACTGGGTGGCCATCTTCTTCACCAGCCCTTTAAGATGACTCTGACCAGAAGGGAAAACCAACTGATGACTGAATAAGGCAGCCGAGGCTAAGACTTTTCCGCTAATTCTTAAGGCCGTGTCACATTACACGACTTCTCCAATGACAGCCTTCATTTACGTAATCGTAGACACTCGGAGAAAGTCGCAGTGCCCTCTGACTGCCGGTCATCTAGTCTGACCTACCCAGCGATTCACTTCATCCATTCTGCGATTCGCCCCTCAGACAGGTTAGACTTTGTCTTAAGTTGTAGGGACGACTGGGTAAGCATGAGAGCTGATGACCAATGAGTGCTCAGGATCAGCCAGAAATACAACACATGGAGTACAGCGACAAGGGAATAAGGAACGTGGGTGTTTGAATCACACAGATGGAAGAGAGGCTCACCTGTCTGATGTGTCTTGTTTTATGTTGTAAGAAGAATGACCATCAGACATTGCGAAGGTTTGGGGCAGCCACCCGTATAATTTTTCCTGGCTGCAAAACTGTTGCAAAAGCATAGACATGTTCACACAATCGAGTCCAAAACAGAATTGACTTAGTATCCACAAGATGGCAGCTTTAAAGGCCAGTAGGGGAAGTGATGTCATCAGGACCGGAACCGGAAGCGACATCGCTGGCTGAACGAGAGGGAGAATTAGTGCACTTCACCACCCCCTGGTCCGGCGTGGAATTACATGTACTCAAGCCTTTTAGGTGTCTCCTAAACACGCGTGTGTGACAATGTGTCATGACAGAATAGAGAAAAAGGGAAAAAACAACAAAAGAGCCGAGATTGGGGCTGAACTCGCCATTCATGTAAACGTTCAGTCCGTCAGGCTTTCAGACAGAAGGGACGAGCTGAATATCCTTTGGAAATATGAAAGTCTGCTGGAAAGTCATCTCATTTGAGATGGCCAGCGATTTCTAGTTGTATAATGTGAACTGCTCTGCCAGCAAGATCAGCAACTGCAGTCGCTAAGGTTGACATCCCCTCTGAGTAGAAGTGGTGTAAATAAAAGAAATAAGGGGGATTTCGAGGGAAAGGAGATGAAAGAAAGCGGAATTACAGGTCAAAGGTGAATGGCGCTCATGTATCGTGTCTCTTCTTCTTTTTTTTTATTCTCTCAGCCGACATGGTGGCTCTACAGACTCCTCCACTGCCACTCACAGAAGGTGATGACGTGACTCTGGAGTGCCGCACTCGGTACCCGACAAGCCACATGACTAAGGTGTATCATGAAGACCAGGAGATGCAGCCATCTGTATGGTACACTCGGGTCAAGAAGGAGCATGAAGGACGATACAAATGTGTTGTGTTCTCCAGACAGACCCTGGTGGCTTCATCTGAGGAGGTCAACATCACGGTCAGAGGTGAGGCCTACAATTTTAAAGTCAGTCTGAGAACTAACTGCTCTCCTCAGATAAGTACACGGCCAAACCAGAAGCGGCGCAGCGGCAGTTGATTCGTTGCTGTTCTCTTTGGAGCAGTTTTCCTGAATCTTTCTGGTGCCGTCACCTTTGCTGAGTTGAGTGCAGTTGGGAGGGAGGGTTTAATCGGGCGATGTCGTCAGAGCCGGAGGAATGAGTGCAATCGCTGACCCACTGTGACCCACTGCCGTTATAAAGAATAGAAATTCACAACCCGTTAGTGGCATTCCGAGATCCAAAAGTGGGTCACCACCCAGTGGTTGCTTTGGAACTCTGGAATTCTGATCAAGGAGAACTTCCAAAGCCTTCCACCAGTCACCAACACAAATGGGAGTGTTGTGGACATTAATACACAATGGTTGTATTGGAGGACCGCTGTGGCGGCAGGCCTGCTAATGTCTCTCATTAAATTGGTTATTTAGCTCACTGCTCAGACCTGTAAAGACTCACAAATCAACTTCATCGTCTAGAAGTTTGGTTCAATATACCGATGACATTGAGCACAAGTAGATTATGAAAAGAATCACCGCACCTCTAAATAACGAAAGAATCCTGCTGGATGGTTTCTTCAGGGCTCTGGTAAAATCGGTAAATTCACCTCCGGAAAGCAAGGTGGCGCTGTCATTTACAACACTCAGAACAGAAAGTTCCAGAATGGAACATTCGGAGGCCGACACCTCCAAACAGAAAGCCCCACCTCTTTGCCTCAAATCCGATATAAGAAATGAGGACCCCAGAAGTAGAGGAGTCGGAAACCCATGTGTGACCGTGACAGTTCACAGCCAGGAGTGACTGCAATGACCTCCCTGATCCTAACGGCCATTCGTTTCCCTACTAAATGAGGATTACCGTGGAGCGACTGCAACCCTTTATCCTGTGTCTTCGATTCCTTTTATATTGGACTTGATGAAGTTTTACCAATTCTGTACACCTGGATGAGGTCTTCAGGTCATCTTCTGCGCTCGACTAAAGACATTCAGCACCCTCCCTTATATATTAATTACAATTTAAAATATTGTCGCTTCCTGATGTGTGGATTTCAAAGCTTCCATACTTTTTTCCATCGTATTTTTGAGTCAATTTCCTTTGCTTTTAGTGAAACAGTCTGGTTTTACGCCTAAGAAGTTGACCATCGACCGCATCCTGGCACTGAGGGCTCTCATGGAGCACAAATGTGAATATCGGCAGAGTTTCTTTGCAGCCTTTGTCGATTTTCACAAAGCGTTCGACTCAGTTGATCGAGCTGTGGCCCTGTGGGACATCCTGAGACTTGGTGGGATCCCCTCGAGGTTGCTGGATATCATGGCTGGCCTGTACTCTGGGACTGTGAGTGCTGTGCAGAGTGGAGGCAGACCCTCTGCGTTTTTTCCAGTTGACTCTGAGGTCCATCAGCGGTCTGTTCTGCTCCTACTCTGTTCAATGCTTGTATGGACTGGGTGGTGGGTAAAGTCGTGGGGTCCAGCTGCTGGGGGGCCATCTGTTGGTGAAGAGAGAGTCACTGATGTTGACTTTGCTGACGATGCTGTGATCTTCATGGAGTCAATGGAGGCTCTGATCGGGGCGCTCGAGAGACTCAGTGAGGGATCTGAGTGTCTGGGCTTGTGAGGGCCCTGATAAACACCAAAGAGCCAGGCCTGTAATGTCCTCTTGGGCACGGCGATCAGCATGGGGTCTGTCTGCAGAGAGAGTGTCGACCTTGTCCAGAGGTTTACTGACCTCAGCAGTGACAGTAATGTCTCTGGTGACTCTTCCTGTGACGTCAGTAGACAGATTGGGAGAGCACTGGGGGTCATTAGGTCACTGGAAAGGGGTGTGTGGCGCTCCCAATATCTGTAAAAGGACGAAGGTCCAAGTCTTCAGAGTCCTGGTGCTTCCTATCTTGCTATACTGTTGTGAGACATGGACGCTATCCAGTGAACTGAGGTGAAGACTGGACTCCTTTGGTACTGTGTCTCATCAGAGGGTCCTTGGGTACCGTTGGTTTGATGTTGTGTTGCTCATGGAGTCCCGAATGAGGCACATGACCTGCATTGCTAGGGAGCGTCAATTACGGCACTACGGTAATGTGGCGCGTTTCCCCGAGGGTGATCAGCTCATAAGATCCTCATTGTTGGGGACCCAAGTGGCTGGACCAGGCCAAGGGGTTGCCCATGTAAGACCCGGCTGCGGCAGATAGAGAGTCATTTCTGGAGGGTGGGACTGGACCACGTGTCTGCCTGGGGGGTTGCAAACCGAGATCCCGAGTTGCTTCGTCGTGTGGTGGGTGTGGGTGGACGCTGTACCAGTGCATGCTCCCCAACTTGGGATGAGGGTGATGCCATTTTGTGGAGTGCTTGTTACCTCATTACTAGGTAATCGACCTGAAAATTGTGGCCAGTGACATCATCAGTCAAAAGGTATAAAGGTCACGACGTGAACTTTCTAGTCATTTGTGTTTATTTGGTGGGCTGTTTCTGGTAGACTGACCACTGCTGAAGGATTTTCAACAACGATTGAGATTGAGATTTTTGGCTTGACTACACGGCATATTTGAGCTTTACTTGTCTTACGACTCGCCATTCTGGTCCTTTATTTACAACGACAGAAATGTCTCTTGGCCCAGCAGGTGGTAACTGGTTGCTTTTATCTGCACAGTGCTTTCGTGTCTTTTTTTCTTCCTTTGGTGGTCAAACACATGGCGGTCTGGAGGTCTAGAAAGCTTCTTCATAGCATCCCTCATTGACTTAAAAACCGTAGAGGATCGAGGTGATATGATGGCACAGTAGGAGGCTCCATCTGCAGAACTGGTGCATTTTTGTGCTACTCTGGTCTAACTGGAAATCACTCCAAGAGCCGTGATGTGTGCTCTTCATCTGTGCCCTATGGGGACAAAAGTTCCCTTCAAAACATATAAGAGTGAGCCGGCACAAGAAAGGAGGGAAAAGAGGGAATCAAAAGGAAAAAGGCTGATTGGAAGAAAAGAAGGAGGTTAAAAGAGAGAGGGAGAAGAAGAGGAAGGAGGCAGGAGTGAGGGAGAGATCTGGTGCAAGTGAGCAGATGGAAAACGGAGAAGGCAGACAGCCAGGAGGAAGTCCCTCGGAGCATGTGGACGGCGCTCCACGGCTGATGGCCATTGCAGATGAGTGACCTGGGAGCTGGAGTGGCAGTGAAAAGCTGAGAGAAGCATCCTGCGGGTGGTGCCATGGACTACAGGGGTGCAAGTCTGGCAGCGGGAGTCGGAGGCTTGATGGGGTGCCCTGCCTGGAGCCAGAGAGGACTAGCAAGGGGCCAGAGCCCGGTAAGCT